>NW_027418463.1:0-115351 GCF_009905375.1 Apium graveolens | reverse complement strand
ATAATACAAGATAGTGGGAGTCGGAGATAGTTTTAAATCAATTTAATCCCGGAACGAGCCGGACGCGGAAAATTTCGATTTCAATAAATAAAGTACTTTCGCGTAACATACATATCAAACGAGCGATTGAGATTTGATTTATAACTAAAAGAGGTAATCGAATACTCACTCAAGGGATATCCTACTTGACTATTTATTTATAAGTAATACCTAAAGAGTTACTAAAATATCCGGAAAATACTTAAAGTAATATTGAAAAGTTTTTTAAATCAATTCACTCTATCTAAATGTATGTAACCATTCGAAGGATAATTATAAGATGTCGAATCCCGTCTTAAGTATTTAATTAAGATTTTTATCAATTCATTGAACCTTATTAAGAAACATTTTGTACTTAAGGTTTTATCAATTCATTGGACCCTTCATAAAAATATTATGAGACCGTAAATATTTAATATTACGTACCTCAAAAAAAAAAATCATTTAAAAATAGACATAGTTCCCAAGGATACTTTCTAAATTATTCAAAATTTCTCGGAAGAGATCAATCATCTGAAACTTATCAAAACCTTAGGGAACTTAGTCTAGAAGCATGAAGGTTTTGCTTCCTCGCTCAATGAAAAACAAGTGAACAATATATGTAAAACTCTACTACGGTTAAGGGTAGAAAAAACGATTTTTTAAATTCAAAACTCCGACAACTCCAAGAATCAATTGTAATAAAAGTGACCGATAAATTACCTTGTTTAAAGGTCAACTGAGAACGATCTATTCCTTCGATAAAGGATTTATCTAAATGATATAATTGTTTTGGGACTGGAATGTGGCTTACCCGGCACTGGAGAGGTATCGGGTAGTGACCAAGCGCGGAGTGGCGCAGTATACAGTTATGTGGTCTCTGTGACCATTGACTTTCGGACTTGCACGGAAATGGGCAACCATCGTGTAATGTCTTGATAAGCCCAAAGGCGGCTAGGTTTGTATTCCTTCTACTAGTAGAGAAAATTTCGTATTCGGCTGATCACCGGTACGTGGTTTATTCCAGTATAGTCCCTTCCTCCACTTTGGATAAATTGTTGTGAAACCTACAACAGAAGGCCGATAAGGCTGAGTTTTAAATAAGGATGTTGATGTTCATATATCACATCCATATGAGAATCTTGGTTCAAGCATCATATTGAGATTTTGAGATAAAATGAGTACGAGTATAAGCCGATTAAACTGATACAGTTAAAGTTGAGTTTTTCATAAAATTGACAAGCATATAAACTTTTAGAAACCTTGGTTATACAATGCCTAATGGTTGTTTTTCCCTAAATGATTATATTGAGATAATGGATATCTATATCTTGCTGAGCATTAGTGCTCACTCTTGCTTTTATAAATATCATATCACAACAGATTACCAGCATGGCCCGAACCAGGATGACTGCCCGCAAACGGGTAGGGGACGCCCGTGAGTACCGTAGACTGTTCGTCCGCCAGCCACCTCAGGTAGACGAATAGAGATAGTTTCCTTTTGAGTACTTGAACCAAGACTATTTGTGACCCGAGTCAGTCTCATGTAGAGCTGTTCTCGGCATTCACTCTTTTGAGATAATTTCCTTTGGTCTGTAGTAACTTAAATACTTTAACGTTAATTTAGTAATGTTTCTGAGCATATAACCTGTGTGTGTGTGAGTTTGGTTAAAAGGTCGAGTAATGATGTGAAAAGAGGATTAATTATTTATTAGTCAATATTAAGTGATCGTAACGACCCGAATTCCCGACCTTGAATTTGGGGGTGTTACAGAATAGTTCTCTGGTTAATCAAGCAAGGTGCATGACTCCCTATCAATTGTTCACAAATAAGAAGCCAACTCTAAATTTCCTTCATGTCTTTGGCTGCAAATGCTATATTCTGAGAAATCAAACTGATCAAAATGGGAAGTTTGATGCTAAAGCAGATGAAGGAATTTTTGTTTGATATGCTGTTGGTAAAGCATTTAGAGTCTACAATCTAAGAACCAACATTGTTGTGGAATCAATACATGTTGTGTTTGATGATAAAAAGATTGAAGGACTGCAAGATGGAGATTACCATGAGAGCCTCAAATTCGACAATGTGGAGATGATTAGTGATGATGAAAGTGATCAAGAAACAGTATCAAAGGTTAATGCAGAAAAATCTACCACCAATGAAGCAAAAAACTCAACATCTGTCGAGTTGCATAATGCTTCATCCGTCGGGAGGCAATCTTCGTTATCCGTCGGGAGACAACCAGCTTCATCCGTCGGTACTCAAAATTCACCATCCGTCGGGTTATCAAGAAAAGCTGGAAATCAAGAAAGATCACCTATAGAAAGTTCCCCTTTCTCAAATCAAAGATCCACAAACTCAGGGGGAGTTTCTAACAGTCAAAACTCAATCACACATCAAGACAACAATAAGGCCTCTTCATCTAGAGCTAATCTACCTCAACAAAGAAAATGGACAAAAGATCACCCCTTTGAGCTAATAATTGGTGATGTTGCTTCTATAGTTCAAACCAGAAGAGCAACTCAAGAAGAATGTCTATACAACAGCTTTCTTTCCAAGGAAGAACCAAAGAAGGTAGAAGAAGCTTTGTTGGATCCTGATTGGATTTTAGCTATGCAGGAGGAGCTAAACCAATTTGAAAGGAATAATGTATGGAAGCTGGTGCCCAAGCCTAAAGGAAAGAATTCAATAGACACCAAATGGGTATTCAGAAACAAGATGGATGAAAATGGCATAGTAGTCAGGAACAAAGCTAGATTGGTTGCTAAGGGCTATTGTCAACAAGAAGGAATAGATTTTGATGAAACATTTGCTCATGTTGCAAGACTTGAAGCCATCAGAATCTTCTTAGCCTATGCAGCTCATGCCAATTTCAAGGTCTATCAAATGGATGTCAAAAGTGTCTTTCTGAATGGAGATTTGGAGGAGGAAGTCTATGTCAGTCAACCTCCTGGTTTTGAAGATCCAAATTTTCCAGAACATGTCTATTATCTTTTGAAAGCACTTTATGGACTGAAGCAAGCACCTAGAGCCTGGTATGACACTTTATCAAAGTTCCTTTTGGAAAATCACTTCACAAGAGGTACTGTAGATAAAACTTGATTTTTCAGAAATGTTAATGGCTCTAGTATACTTGTTCAAATTTATGTAGATGATATTATTTTTGGCTCTACAGATGAGAAACTTTGCAAAAAATTTGCCAAATTGATGCAAAGTAAGTATAAAATGAGTATGATGGGAGAACTGACTAACTTTCTTGGTTTACAAGTTAAGTGAGTGATGGAATATTCATTAGTCAAACTAAATACATTTTTTGATCTTTTAAAGAATTTTGATCTAGTGGATTGCACATCTGCAAAAACTCCCATGGCCACTGTAACTAAGCTTGAATTAAACACTACTGAAAAGTCTGTGAATATTTCAAGTTATAGGGGCATGGTTGGCTCAATTCTGTACTTAATAGCAAGTAGGCCAGATATAATGTTTGCTACATGTTTATGTGCTAGATTTCAGGCTGATCCTAGAGAATCTCACTTAATAGCTATTAAGAGAATTTTCAGATATCTCAAGGGAACACCGAAACTTGGCATTTGGTACCCTAGGGATTCTGGTTTGGATCTAACTGGTTATTCAGATGCAGATTATGCAGGTTGTAGAATTGATAGAAAAAGTACAACAGGAACCTGTCAATTTCTAGGAAACAAGCTTGAGTCTTGGTTCAGTAAAAAGCAAAATTCAGTTTCTACTTCTACAGCTGAAGCTGAATATATTGTTGCTGGCAGTTGCTGTGCACAGATTTTATGGATGAAAAATCAATTGCTAGACTATGGTTTGCAAGTTGAAAGGATTCCTATCTTCTGTGATAACACAAGTGCAATTGCCATCACTAAAAATCCAGTACAACATTCAAGGACAAAGCACATAGATATCAAGTACCATTTCATAAGGGAACATGTAATGAATGGTACTGTGGAACTACATTTTGTTCCAAGTGAGAAGCAGCTTGCAGATATTTTTACCAAGCCACTGGATGAATCCACCTTTTCAAGGTTGGTAAGTGAGTTAGGTATGCTTAATTATTCTTGAATCTTTATGAGATAATTTGCAAGTTGAAATGTAGCAAAATTTAATTGATTTTTAGTCTTGGATGAAATTTTGGCTAAGTCAAAATTTACATCTCGACGGATGATCTTTATCCATCGAGTTTGATCATCCGTCGGTATATTATCTGCTAATAAAAATCAATTATTTTTCTGGAATATTTTATGACACGACGTATAACAGTTTATCCTCATCCGTCGAATTGTCTTAATCTCAGCCGTTAATTCCCTGTACATTATCCATCGAGTATACTTACAGTTTGTAAGCATAACACGACGGATAATGGGTGGAATTTTTACAGTTTATTTTTAAACGGCTATTTTAGGCAATTTCTATTGGTTACTTTATTTTACTTTATTATTTTTAACAGTTATTTTTGAGATAGTATAAAAGCTTATTTCATTTCAATCGCTTTTCTTTTATCATTCTCAATTCAACTGCTCAAATTTCATTCTCTCTCAAAGCACTAACTCTCTTTTTCTTAAAGCTCTTATTCTCTAACAATGGCACATGTTGTAAAGATTATGTCTCAAACTGGGTTCATTTATGAGAAAAACAATTTCACTGCACTAGTGAACAAGGGTATTCAACAATCTGGTGACTATCACAAGATGATGGACTTTGTGAAGAATTGCAAGCTCAACTATGCCATGCTAGAATCACTCACAATCTTTTGTAAAGTTGTTGAAGAGATGTGGACCACTGCTACATACAACTCAACAGATAAGACAATCACACTCACCATTAAAGGTAAAGAATTCTGTATTAATAGTGATGTTATAAAAGCATGTTTCAAGATTCCTGATAACACTGTGACCTCACCACACATTGAACTGATATAATCAATATGCTTAATTCTATGAACTATGCTCTTTCTACTTCTAAGTTAAGTGACATTAGGAGAATGGGTCTTAGGAAAGAATGGAGTTTTATGTATGATGTAGTGACAAAGGTCTTTTCAGGAAAAATCAGTAATTTTGATTCAGTCAATATATCCATGCTTAACATGCTCTACATGCTAGTTACAGATAAATTCTATAATTTCAGTGACCTTATCTTGTTTGAGTTAGGCTTTAAATTAGCAGAGTTAAATAAAAGAGGTAAGAATGTGTACTATGCTAGATTCTTTATGATGTTTGCTAACCACCTCTGTGAAGAGATTGTGCTTGAGAACCCAAACAACAAATTAGATTGTTGGGTTCAAGAGAGAAGGCTCATTGCAGATTTGAACAGGGCCAATCATCACAAGGATGTGCCTTGTTCTATTTTCCTGTAATACAAGCACCTCAGGTAAGTGAGGTAAGTTCATCTATCCCTACCACTATTCCAACCTCACTGATTTCTTTGAGTTCTAGTGTGGCAATGGCAACTGTGTCAATGACCCAACAGTTGCCTACCCAAGCCACCAAACCGACAATTATTTCAAAATCCAAATCTAAGAAAGCCCCCTCTGGTATCTCTCAAAAGATGCCAGTTGCAAAATCCACTAAAACGTAAGAGGGGAGTGTGAAGGAGGGAAAGATAGGTGAGGGAATGGGTGAACATAAAAGAAACCCTAAGGATAAGGATGGAGAGTTGAGTGGATCCCAGCCTAGCCACACTGCAGTTTCCCAACAAACTGTAGTGCTTAAAAAGGATAAAAGCTCATTTCTAGCTGCATCCTCCCAAAAGGATGTAGTTATTGAACAAAGCTCTTAACCAAGAGCACAGGCCAAGAGGGTTAGGGACACAAGCTCACCCCAAACTTATGCCAGAAAGAAGAAATCTAAAACCCTTGGGGATGCACAGGGTACACACACTGTGCAAACTGGTGCAAAAGACATAGTCTGTAACACCCCCAGATCCGGGGTCGGGGATCCGGGTTGTCACGAGTTCCATTTCCCTTAATAACACTCAATATTTATAAACAACCAACTACTGCGTACTGTGACCCCACAATATACACACACACCACAAGTTATAGTCTCAGAGATGAATACCAAAACACAAGTCATTTTATTCCACAATTATAAACCATTACACCTTAAAAGGGTTTCTGAATAATTTACATATTCCTTTCCATTATTACAATTCATAATATACATAAGTCTGGTATATCAAAAGTTGAAAGCCTGGCCTATTGGTAGTTCCTACCTCAGCTACAGCGTCATCAATGCCTACAGAAAACTGCGGAACGCTTCCTAACCGCTCACGACTTGGGAGCTTGATCCTGTTCATCTTGTCTATCTGTTGTTGTTTGATGAAAGAAGAAAGAAAGGGTGATCAACAAGCCCACTGAAATAATATGTATTATAATTAACAATATATGAGCATTCTCATAGTACTCATGAAAGTCTTGGTCAAGAAGAAATGAACCAAGTTGATATCTTAACGCGACCAAGTCGCAAAATATTCAGTATATATATATACATATATACTTTTCACAATCTTTGAAATCCTCTAACATGTATAATATACACAGAGTTCCAGTTTATAACTGTATAAAAATATCGTTGCAAGGTGATCTCATATATCTAACCTTGTCTCAACGTTTTTCCGAAAATCTTTGACATGCACAAGATAATCATTTACTAGATATAAGTTCAAAAGATGAAGTTACAAGATACTCCAATATACTTATATCTTTCCGAATACTACTTGAACTACCACCGTTCAAGTTATAATTAGTTTTAAAAGTTCATCACATAGATGAGATTACAAGACAAGATTTGAACAGATACAATCTTTGAATATCATTATAAATAAAGAAGTTACGAGATACTTCATTAAGTCCCGATATATATATACGCCTATATATATACATTTCATACACTCCTTGAAAACCTCTGTTATGAAAATTATAAATAGAGTTGCAATATCCAATGAATTTGGAAAGGAGAAAACCTTGGCATAAACCTGATATCTTGCTGATCAGGCAAAGATACCAATAAGTAACCTTTTCTACTATAGATGGATGAATTCCTCGCCGGTCATCACCCTGGCCGCATTAGGACCTCGCGCTAGACCGTTACCCGGCCACTCACGCGTGGATGGACTGTCACCAGCCTCTTACACCTTCATAGACCGTACCCCGGCCTGTCGCTTATGCCGACTCAATTAGATGGACTTACTTCCCGAATGTTGGGCAAGTAATCAAATTGTTTTCTCAAAACAGCAACCTCGTTGCGAATATAAAATACACCACAGAGACGGATCCCTAAGATTTTTGAGCGAATATTCAAGTCTCCTTCGAAAGGAAGATCTTAAATCTGAAAATGAGTTGTGGGATCCGCTCTAACTTTTAAAATCATTTTGAAGACTCGAAAACATTTTTAAGAATGTTTGGAGTAATGCTGATTTAATAAAATAAATCAGTCCCAATATATTAGAAAATATCTGAATATTATTATTTAAATAATATTCCCATAAAGAATAATCTTTATAAAAATAATTGAAGTAGAAGTTTTAAAACTCATACTTGAAATGAATAATAAATAACCAAAGATATACTTATACGAAAGTATGATCTTTGTTTGAATAATCGAAAATAAGTTTGATTATCAAAACATTATTCTTTAATATAAAGAATATTATTTAGTAAATAAGCGGAGTCATAAGTCCTCGAATGAATATTCAAAATAATATTCATTAAATAGAATAAACGGGGTCATAAGCCCTCGAATGAATATTCAAATTAATATTCAATAATAAAAATAAAGTTATCGAATAAACCTTATTCGATTAATAGTTTTGAAAACTATATCTATATATATATATATAAATATATATAATATACTCGGGAACATCGACTCCCGGTTTTAGAAAATGTTCACCTTTGGGTCCCCTATACTAAGGGTATACGCAACTACTGCTTATCTCTAGCATAGGTATTATGCAACTATAAGCATTTGAATCAACAATTAGATATCAAGACTACGAAACAAGCATGCATATATACCATATCAACATGCTCCAATATATCGCAAGATTTGCTAATAACAATCATGCACTTATCATAAGATAATGCATATACATATATACATCACAACAACAGTATAACGGGTAGAAAACTTGCCTGAGCGACTGGGGGTGATAAATGGCTTGGGACGAGTCTGGTAACCTATAAACAACATATAAGTTGGAATTAAACCAAAGTCGCTTATGAATTTATACTTTAACCAATTAGACTCTAACACTCGCTTTGCGCTCAACGATTCTCTTTAGTCGATTTTTAAACCCTCGGCTGCACCATTATTAATAAATTAACCATTAAGGGTTTTAAGGCGATTCTTTCGTGAATGCCTTACCAACTGCCTAATACACTTTACATAAATGATTCATACTCCAATTAGTCCTTTAAGGTCTTTAACTTATGTTTCAAAGTAAGGCGAGGGGTAATGGTTCGTTCGCGAAATGCCGTTACTTAAAACGGTCGTTTCTCCTAAACCGTACATCGGATTCAAACGAACCACATATCAAAACGAAGCTCGTAACATGAACTTTCTAATCATGGCAATGGTCAAATACTAACAGTGAGTTCATGGGTCCTAATGTTAAGAACAAAAACAGTCTAGGGTAATCGGACATTACGACGGCTATGTTTACGCGCTTACCAATTTCGTACAACTCCAATTCAATTCACAAACAACCCACAATCATCACCATACCACCATCATTCAACCACAATACAATATCATTCAACCATAACTCAATATCTCAACTTATTCATCTAAACCAAGTCAAAAATGCGGCCAAGAACTTTAAATCCAACAAGTATCACTCCTAACTCCAAAATCAACAAAACCACTTACTAAACAAAGCTCTAAACATGATTACACACCCATTACACTAACCCATCATCTAAACATTAGGAAATCCAAACAACAAAACTTAAGACTAAGATCATGAAGAGTTATACCTTCCTTGAAGCTTTTAATCCATGAAAGATCCTTAGAATGCCCATGGAAGCCTTAATCTAACCTCCTACAAGCTTGATCTTTCAAAGAAATCAAGAACACAAAAATTAATTTCAAGAAAGTACTATTCACCATCTTCTTGAATGATTTATAGGAAATGCTAGGAAAGGATTTTGAAGCTAAGATTCCTAGGAAGTATGTAACTTAACTAGGAGAAGCTAGGATAATTACCTTGTAAATTAGCAAGTGGAGGAGCTTGGACTTCCCATTTCTTAAGGAAGAGGCCGAGAGCTCTTGATTGGAAAGGTGGAGAAAATGTGTTTTTGTGATTTGTGATTTGTTTGGTTGGTTGTTTTGCTTTTGTTTTGTTTAATTATCTTTTAATCATGTAAAATTGTGTGGCTTGAAATCAACCACCCTTCCTTCCCTTTTTGTCATGCTTAGGTCATCAATCCTATGTCATCTTCCCATGCTTGTCCTCTTCTTATTGGTTTGATGACATCATCCTCACTAACCTCTTTGATTAGCTCCTAATTACTTGGCTAATGACCGCTGATCTGTTATGCGGTTCGCTTAACTTTCGTTTTTGTTTATCGTTTGAGGGATCATACCCGGGATCTTATTACTTAGGTTTCCTTAACCTTTCTCAATAAATTATATTCCTTTTATGATCCTCTCATATAATCCTTGAATTTAAATCCTTTTTATTCTGTTACCTTATACTCAATTCTTTCTGTATCTGGTAGACTTTCGGGAAAAAATCAAAGTGTTCGGATTTGGATTCTAACGATCTTTACATACACTTATTTACTTTATGGAGTACTAATACGATCTTAGAATTTCCATAACAGTACTCCTATATAGCGTGGTCTGATAATTTTCCTTAATCATCATCATCAGCAAAAGTTACTATTCATCCGTGTTTCAAAATTTTCCAAAAATTGGGGTTATTACAGTCTCCCCTCCTTAAAAGGATTCTGTCCCGGAATCAGATAGAAAATGAATAGGGATGCTCTCTTAGCATTGCACTTTCTAAGTCTCAAGTAAATTTTCCCACATTGTGGTTCTACCACCAAACTCTGTCTAGTTTGATAACCCTTCTCCTAAGCACTTGTTCCTTTTCGATCTATAACCCTTTCTGGTTGCTCCATATAGGTTACGTCTAGTTGAATGCCTATGCTGTAACGCCCCCAAATCCGGGGTCAGAGGATTTGGTCGTCACTATGAAACCTCAATCTAAATCAACCTTTTTAATCAATAAATAAATGTCAGCGGAAGATATTTATCATAAATGACCCCAAACTAATCCAAGATCTTTTAAGGTTACAGTTCTAGAAACAAGATATCCAAATTCCACAAATAATTTTTCACTTTCTTTTGAAACTCTTTTCAATAAATACCAACTCAAAACTAAACCCACTAGTATAACTTCAAAATGAAGTATACTAGGCCCAAATAAAATATACAACTATAATATAATATAATATAAACAACTTTACACAATAAAACTTACACTAGCCCGCAACCCTGGACCAATAAAACTAAAGGAAATAATAAAACTAAAGGAAATGGGGCAAGGGATTAACGCGTGTGGGGTGGCTTTTTTTGTTTTTTTTAAAAAACGGTACACTGACACACGTATAGAACATACATACGATAATAACCAAAATCAAAGACACGTGTAATAGAATTGACCCGTACCCTGCACAATTCGGTTCTGTCCCGTTTTTGCTTTTTAAGTAACAAATTTGCGGGTGAGAATAATCCGAAAAATTACCAAAATACTTTTAAAATTTTAAGAATAATTAAAAACTAGTAAAATAAAATTTTCATAATTTTTAAAGTAATTTTGACTTGCGCGCTATACCCGCATTTTACAATTAACGAACCGAGCTGCACTTGAAACAAATTCAGAAAATCACGAAAATAGTCTTAAAATGTTACAAATATCCCGAAATTTATAAAAACATAAATTTCGTAATTTTAAAACAATTTCTGAAACGAAATTTATACCCACTTTTAGCAATTAAACGAATCAACGCGCAGGTGAAATTAATACTAAAAATTCCCAAAATAATTTTAAAATTCTCAGAATATTCCAAACTTAAATAAATTTGAGTTTCATAATTTTTGAAGAATTTTGGAATTAAATACGGATTTTACAAATAAATGAAATCAGAAAATCATACAGGGCTAAATAATTGATGAAATATTGATTTCTAAATTTTATAAAATCCCAAAAATAATTATTGTAATTATAAAGTCATAAAAATAATTTTCAAGATAATTTAAATATTTATCAAATTAAATTTTCAATAAAAGTAGTTTTAAAGATAAAAATAAAATGATATGACTCAGTAATTAATAATACAATAATCCTCAATCACAACTGAGTCCCACACAATTAATATTACATAAAACACATAGCAGACAGAATATCCATCCAATTCCTAATATTACTAAACGAACTCAATTTACCGATATCAATAAATGATCGGTTTTCAAATAAACTTTTGAAAATAATACATTTAAGTAAATATTTTTAGAAATTAACAAGGATCGATATAACATTCAACAATTAGCACATTACCATTTAATTAACACAAACTCGTCAAATAGGAATAAAATATCCACCATTTTATTCCTTCTAAATCAGGAAATCACATAAATATATTGAAATATTACTAATAATAATTCTGAAAATACGGGATATCACAATCTATCCCCCTTATAAGGATTCCGTCCTCGGAATCAGCAGAAGAAAGCACTAAGGGTTTTCTAACCAACTTTCCATTTCCAAATAACCTTAATATTCCATAATCTCAAACAAATCTTGTATTCCTTGTATAATAAAACTTTTACAGGAGTTTCACTTTGTACCACTGTTCCGTCTACATCCTTTAACCAATTCCTCAATAGAATCACTTTTACTGATCGCGAGAAAGAAGAATAGAGAGAAAGATAGAGAGAAGAAAATAAAGAAAGATAGAGAGAGAAATAAAAGAACAGATTGACTTCGCTATATGCCACTGATATTCTAATCGCATTGCAGTCCACTGTCGTCCTTCGTAATTCCATCACATCGCCTTACTTTGACTTGACCAAGATAACTGAGCTTAACTTGATTGGCATACCTTTGAATGTTTGGGATGATAAAATTATGGATTTTCAAAATCTGAAATTGAGAAAAATATTATTGAAATAAAAGAATAACTGAGAGATCAATATGATCAAATGAACTTGGTATTGCGTGCCCAACTAGGACACTACTAAAGGTTGTTAACCTTCATGTATTCACAACACACACAAGTGATGGCGTCCCATCCAACTCCTATCACACAGACAGGTATACCTTGTGTCCCCTATAGTTAGGGTTGTTCATCTCAGTCAGAATAAGAGAATATCAAAGAAATCCAAGATCAAATGAATAAAATTGGAAATATTTCAAAGCTGATATTTCTGAAGGAAATGAAATCCAGAGAACAAAATTCTGGCACCAAATGAGCAAGTGGTGTCACATTATCAAGAAACCGTCCACCAAATAAGAAAAGTGGAAGTTAAATTATCATAACTTGGCAGAGCTATCAAAACCTGAAAAATAGGCTTCATGACAGCCTCTGGCACATTTAAAACACAGATATGATTGAAAATGAGTGTTAGGGAATATATCCTCTAACAATTACTTCTTTTGAGAGAGGCCAAAAGAAATTATAGAAAGAAAAGTTATTGCCAAAGTCTTAATATTTATCTTCAATTTGAACTCTCCAGTTGACTCACCATCTGATTCTAGACGCTTCTTCATGTTCCAAGGATATCGATAATCTTCATCGTCGTCAAAACGTAGTAGCCTCGAAAGGTTCCACAATAGAAGTTTTGCAACTGCCAGGAGTTCCATCCAGCTCAACACAACCATCTCAAACGAATACGCCTTATCTTAACTTACTCGTTGGTACTATATCTGATAGTCCAACACAAACTCGATATGAGCTCAAACGTTCTCACATAGCTATACATACTCCTACACACTCTCGTTTCTAGTTTACTATAACCTCAACTCTAATACCAACCTGTAACGCCTCCAAATCCGGGGTCAGAGGATTTGGTCGTCACTATGAAACCTCAATCTAAATCAACCTTTTCAATCAATAAATAAATGCCAGCGGAAGATATTTATCATGAATGACCCCAAACTAATCCAAGATCTTTTAAGGTTACAGTTCTAGAAACAAGATATCCAAATTCCACAAATAATTTTTCACTTTCTTTTGAAACTCTTTTCAATAAATACCAACTCAAAACTAAACCCACTACTATAACTTCGAAATGAAGTATACTAGGCCCAAATAAAATATACAGCTATAATATAATATAATATAAACAACTTTACACAATAAAACTTACACTAGCCCACAACCCTGGACCAACCACCTTCCAAGAGCTTCTTCTTTGCTTCCTCGAATTACGCAGCCAAACAGCGCAAGCTAATCCTCACTGGAGGTTAAATTTAAAAACAGGCAAGTATGAGCGGAAGAAAGGCTCAGCAAGATCATTATAATATATATAAGGTCTTTTGATATAAAACTGACATCTGTATTAGAGCAAAACATTTAAAATCATAATTGCTGAATCATAAAACTTTAGTTGAGGAATCCCAGATTTAATTCCTTAATTGTATTCAAAACCATTTTGATATTTTTGAGCGAAATGCTTCAGCAATACTTTGAATCTTGATGAGAATAAAACTCGTAAAACAGTGTTTACAGAAATATCGTAAACAACAATAACATGAAATAATGATTATGGATTGAATCATAAACTTTACTCAAAACCGAACTCTTGAAATTAATACTTATTTTGTTATCATATCAAATTAGATATCACTACGAACTTTGATGCTCACAACATCCCATACTGAGGTCAACAGCAATCATCTGTACTAATACCACCTTTGATATTTAACAACAAACTAAGTATTCTCAAAATAAGAAACTGAATCAAAACCACATTTTATCTTTTATCCGAAAAAAAATACTTAATAAATCATTCCTTGTAAGATGTCAAAAGCAATATAATAATTTAGATTGGAATCCTCGAACGACGGTGTATCAGCCGCGGAGCAACACTGGTATGCCGAAGCATATCCAACTAAACAAAGGGGTACCCAAGGCATATATTGGCCTAGCAAGGTGTTATATCTTGTATAACACATAGCTCATACTGGACCGCCGCCACGACCTCTTACGCAACCATCCAATCTTAAATTTTTTTATTGAAAGGGGTCATAATACTTGACACCCTTATAAATTTTATTCGCCCATTCACTTGGGCAGAAAACCAAAACAACGTCATCTTTCTCAAAATCCAAAATATTTATAAATCTGATAACTGGATAAGTAAAATCATTTAGCTACTCTGAACATAGAATAGCGGAAGAACACTTGCATAAACAGAATTATTTAATTCAGCGATATGTAAAATATTTATCGATTCTAAACTGAGAATAGGGAAAGCAATACTTGCATGATAAAATTTAAAATAAATATCACTTGAACAATAAGTGATGATAGGGATACTTGCCTTTGGGTTTTAGTAGTTAGTCACACTCGCAACGACACATCTATTCTGACATTCTGTCTCAAAATATCACCGTCTTTATTTTCAACATTTTACTGATATGCTGCTCCTGCGATTGCTAGAAGCCAGATACCCAATACCATTCCATCTCATTCTTTATCCAACGTCTTGTCCTGATCAACTCGAAAGATCCGCATCTATAATTAAAATATAGAACTTTAATCGCCCAAACGATAATCACTCAACGAACTGCGTGACAAAAGCCTATCGTCTACCCATACGATAGCCCACACATAAAGAAGATAGTCAAACACAAGACACTTGCCCCAGGTACACACATAATTCATATAGCACATAAGCACATAACTCATGTATCTCATAATTCATATAACACATGACTCGTCTCGCCAAAACATTCGACTAGGTACGTTTTAAACTGAAATCGGGTCAAAAATATGATTTATCGATCAAAATTGACTCAGAATGACTTGTAAAACAAGCGACCTTTCGAAACAAAAGAATTTGGGTCTCGAAAGTATTTTTAATGAAAGCGGAATATTTTTCTGAGTCTGTACGCGTTCGTTTCGTATTAAACGGATGAACGGTTTATTTAATATGAATTTTTGAACATTTTTTGGAATTAAAATGGGTCTCCGAATCATTTTATAACTAAATACTAGGGCTCGAACACCCGAAAATAATTTTATAAGAATTATCGAGCCTGAAAAATAATTTAAAATAATATTTTAAAGCTCAAACAATTTTTCGGAATTTTTAAATCATAAGAAATAATTAACTCGAATTAAATAATCAATTAAAATTCATTAACTAAATAATTTGAATTTATTTTCGAATAATAATAAAAATAATAATCTTCTGAACTAAAAAAATAATATTTTCTTGGAAATCGGACAACACCTCCTCTATTTCTTGGACAGCCAGTCGATATCATATCGACACAACCAACAACAATCAACACAATAATTTATATTTACGCGTATAAACACTCCAGAAATGAATAACACGGCCACCTGAACCAAAACTCGGACCAAAAGTGACTTCTCCAATAATTTCTAAAAATTATGAAATAAATATATAAACACTAACATGCTATAATATACACAAGTACGAAAGCGGAATTTCGGAATCGTTACCCAAAATAAATTTTGATCACCCCGAAGAAAATATCTGAAGTCCGGAAAATATCTCCATAAAAATCCGAAATTAATAGCCATAGACATATACACGCTGAGATGCCATGTGGAATAATCACCGCCTCCAAACTCTTTTTCTACGCCCCGAAAATAAATTAAAACGGAAATATGCCCCAAAATTTTTCTTCTCAAAACCTTGCAATATATATACCTATGCGTAGGTATCGAAGCGCTGATCGTTTATATATAACAATTGAAATTTGGATGAACGGTTGAGAAGATATGAATTTTTGAAAATTAAAAGTATATAAATATATACGAGAGAGAGAGAGAGAGAGAGAAGAGAGATAGGGGAAAGAGAGAGCCATCTGTGTAAAATAATAAAACTAAAGGAAAAGGGGCAGGGGATTAAGGCGTGTGGGGTGGCTTTTTTTGTTTTTTTTTTAACAAACGGTACACTGACACACGTATAGAACATGCATACGATAATAACCAAAATCAAAGACACGTGTAATAGAATTGACACGTACCCTGCACAATTCGGTTCTGTCCCGTTTTTGCTTTTTAAGTAACAAATTTGCGGGTGAGAATAATCCGAAAAATTACCAAAATACTTTTAAAATTTTAAGAAGAATTAAAAACTAGTAAAATAAAATTTTCATAATTTTTAAAGTAATTTTGACTTGCGCGCTATACCCGCATTTTACAATTAACGAACCGAGCTGCACTTGAAACAAATTCAGAAAATCACGAAAATAGTCTTAAAATGTTACAAATATCCCGAAGTTTATAAAAACATAAATTTCGTAATTTTAAAACAATTTTTGAAACGAAATTTATACCCGCTTTTAGCAATTAAAGGAATCAATGCGCGGTTGAAATTAATACTAAAAATTCCCAAAATAATTTTAAAATTCTCAGAATATTCCAAACTTAAATAAATATGAGTTTCATAATTTTTGAAGAATTTTGGAATTAAATACGGATTTTACAAATAAATGAAATCAGAAAATCATACAGGGCTAAATAATTGATGAAATATTGATTTCTAAATTTTATAAAATCCCAAAAATAATTATTGTAATTATAAAGTCATAAAAATAATTTTCAAGATAATTTAAATATTTATGAAATTAAATTTTCAATAAAAGTAGTTTTAAAGATAAAAACAAAATGACACGACTCAGTAATTAATAATATAATAATCCTCAATCACAACTGAGTCCCACACAATTAATATTACATAAAACACATAGCAGACAGAATATCCATCCAATTCCTAATATTAATAAACGAACTCAATTTACCGATATCAATAAATGATCGGTTTTCAAATAAACTTTTGAAAATAATACATTTAAGTAAATATTTTTAAAAATTAACAAGGATCGATATAACATTCAACAATTAGCACATTACCATTTAATTAACACAAACTCGTCAAATAGGAATAAAATATCCACCATTTTATTCCTTCTAAATCAGGAAATCACAAAAATATATTGAAATATTACTAATAATAATTCTGAAAATACGGGATATCACAATCTACCCCTTATAAGGATTCCGTCCTCGGAATCAGCAGAAGAAAGCACTAAGGGTTTTCTAACCAACTTTCCATTTCCAAATAACCTTAATATTCCATAATCTCAAACAAATCTTGTATTCCTTGTATAATAAAACTTTTACAGGAGTTTCATTGTGTACCACTGTTCCGTCTACATCCTTTAACCAATTCCTCAATAGAATCACTTTTACTGATCGCGAGAAAGAAGAATAGAGAGAAAGATTGAGAGAAGAAAATAAAGAAATATAGAGAGAGAAATAAAAGAACAGATTGACTTCGCTATATGCCACTGATATTCTAATCGAATTGCAGTCCACTGTCGTCCTTCGTAATTCCATCACATCGCCTTACTTTGACTTGACCAAGATAACTGAGCTTAACTTGATTGGCATACCTTCGAATGTTTGGGATGATAAAATTATGGAATTTCAAAATCTGAAATTGAGAAAAATATTATTGAAATAAAAGAATAACTGAGAGATCAATATGATCAAATGAACTTGGTATTGCGTGCCCAACTAGGACACTACTAAAGGTTGTTAACCTTCATGTATTCACAACACACACAAGTGATGGCGTCCCATCCAACTCCTATCACACAGACAGGTATACCTTGTGTCCCCTATAGTTAGGGTTGTTCATCTCAGTCGGAATAAGAGAATATCAAAGAAATCCAAGATCAAATGAATAAAATTGGAAAGATTTCAAAGCTGATATTTCTGAAGGAAATGAAATCCAGAGAACAAAATTCTGGCACCAGATGAGCAAGTGGTGTCACATTATCAAGAAACCGTCCACCAAATAAGAAAAGTGGAAGTTAAATTATCATAACTTGGCAGAGCTATCAAAACCTGAAAAATAGGCTTCATGACAGCCTCTGGCACATTTAAAACACATATATGATTGAAAATGAGTGTTAGGGAATATATCCTCTAACAATTACTTCTTTTGAGAGAGGCCAAAAGAAATTATAGAAAGAAAAGTTATTGCCAAAGTCTTAATATTTATCTTCAATTTGAACTCTCCAGTTGACTCGCCATCTGATTCTAGACGCTTCTTCATGTTCCAAGGATATCGATAATCTTCATCGTCGTCAAAACGTAGTAGCCTCGAAAGGTTCCACAATAGAAGTTTTGCAACTGCCAGGAGTTCCATCCAGCTCAGCACAACCATCTCAAACGAATACGCCTTATCTTAACTTACTCGTTGGTACTATATCTGATAGTCCAACACAAACTCGATATGAGCTCAAACGTTCTCACATAGCTATACATACTCCTACACACTCTCGTTTCTAGTTTACTATAACCTCAGCTCTAATACCAACCTCTAACGCCTCCAAATCCGGGGTCAGAGGATTTGGTCGTCACTATGAAACCTCAATCTAAATCAACCTTTTTAATCAATAAATAAATGCCAGCGGAAGATATTTATCATAAATGACCCCAAACTAATCCAAGATCTTTTAAGGTTACAGTTCTAGAAACAAGATATCCAAATTCCACAAATAATTTTTCACTTTCTTTTGAAACTCTTTTTAATAAATACCAACTCAAAACTAAACCCACTAGTATAACTTCGAAATGAAGTATACTAGGCCCAAATAAACTATACAACTATAATATAATATAATATAAACAACTTTACACAATAAAACTTACACTAGCCCGCAACCCTGGACCAACCACCTTCAAAGAGCTTCTTCTTTGCTTCCTCGAATTATGCAGCTAAACAACGCAAGCATTACTGGAGGTTAAATTTAAAATCATGCAAGTATGAGCGGAAGAAAGGCTCAGCAAGATCATTATAATATATATAAGGTCTTTTGATATAAAACTGACATCTGCATTAGAGCAAAACATTTAAAATCATAATTGCTGAATCATAAAACTTTAGTTGAGGAATCCCAGATTTAATTCCTTAATTGTATTCAAAACCATTTTGATATTTTTGAGCGAAATGCTTCAGCAATACTTTGAATCTTGATGAGAATAAAACTCGTAAAATAGTGTTTACAGAAATATCGTAAATAACAATAACATGAAACAATGATTATGGATTGAATCATAAACTTTACTCAAAACCGAACTCTTGAAATTAATACTTATTTTGTTATCATATCAAATTAGATATCACTACGAACTTTGATGCTCACAACATCCCATACTGAGGTCAACACCAATCATCTGTACTAATACCACCTTTGATATTTAACAACAAACTAAGTATTCTCAAAATAAGAAACTGTATCAAAATCACATTTCATCTTTTATCCGAAAACAAAATACTTAATAAATCATTCCTTGTAAGATGTCAAAAGCAATATAATAATTTAGATTGGAATTCTCGAACGACGGTGTGTTGCCACCGGTGATCAGCCGCGGAGCAACACTGGTATGCCGAAGCATATCCAACTAAACAAAGGGGTACCCAAGGCACATATCGGCCTAGCAAGGTGTTATATCCTGTATAACACATAGCTCACACTGGACCGCCGCCACGACCTCTTACCCAACCATCCAATCTTAAAATTTTTTATTGAAAGGGGTCATAATACTTGACACCCTTATAAATTTTATTCGCCCATTCACTTGGACAGAAAACCAAAACAACGTCATCTTTCTCAAAATCCAGAACATTTATAAATCCGATAATTGGATAAGTAAAATCATTTAGCTACTCTGAACATAGAATAGCGGAAGAATACTTGCATAAACAGAATTATTTAATTCAGCGATATGTAAAACATTTATCGATTCTAAACTGAGAATAGGGAAAGCAATACTTGCATGATAAAATTTAAAATAAATATCACTTGAACAATAAGTGATGATAGGGATACTTGCCTTTGGGTTTTAGTAGTTAGTCACACTCGCAACGACACATCTATTCTGACACTCTGTCTCAAAATATCACCGTATTTATTTTCAAAATTTTACTGATATGCTGCACCTGCGATTGCTAGAAGCCAGATACCCAATACCATTCCATCTCATTCTTTATCCAACGTCTTTTCCTAATCAACTCGAAAGATCTGCATCTATAATTAAAATATAGAAATTTAATCGCCCAAACGATAATCACTCAACGAACTGCGTGTCAAAAGCCTATCGTCTACCCATACGATAGCCCACACATAAAGAAGATAGTCAAACACAAGACTCTTGACCCACGTACACACATAATTCACATAGCACATAAGCACATAACTCATGTATCACATAATTCATATAACACATGACTCGTCTCGCCAAAACATTCAACTAGGTACGTTTTAAACTGAAATCGGGTCAAAAATATGATTTATCAATCAAAATTGACTCAGAATGACTTGTAAAACAAGCGACCTTTCAAAACAAAAGAATTTGGGTTTCGAAAGTATTTTTAATGAAAGCGGAATATTTTTCTGAGTCTGTACGCGTTCGTTTCGTATTAAACGGACGAATGGTTTATTTAATATGAATTTTTGAACATTTTTCGGAATTAAAAGGGTCTCCGAATCATTTTATAACTAAATACTAGGGCTCGAACACCCGAAAATAATTTTATAAGAATTATCGAGCCTGAAAAATAATTTAAAATAATATTTTAAAGCTCGAACAATTTTTCGGAATTTTTAAATCATAAGAAATAATTAACTCGAATTAAATAATCAATTAAAATTCATTAACTAAATAATTTGAATTTATTTTCGAATAATAATAAAAATAATAATATTCAGAATTAAAAAAATAATATTTTCTTGGAAATCGAACAACACCTCCTCTATTTCTCGGACTGCCAGTCGATATCATATCGACACAACCAACAAAAATCAATACAATAATTTATATTTACACGTATAAACACTCCAGAAATGAATAACACGGCCACCTGAACCAAAACTCAGACCAAAAGTGACTTCTCCAATAATTTCTAAAAATTATAAAATAAATATATAAACACTAACATGCTATAATATACACAAGTACGAAAGCGGAATTTCGGAATCGTTACCCAAAATAAATTTTGATCACTCTGAAGAAAATATCTGAAGTCCGGAAAATATCTCTAGAAAAATCCGAAATTAATAGCCATAGACATATACACGCTGAGATGCCATTTGGAGTAATCACCGCCTCCAAACTCTTTTTCTAAACCCCGAAAATAAATTAAAACGGAAATATAACGGAAATATGCCCCACAATTTTTCTTCTCAAAACCTTGCAATATATATACCTATGCGTAGGTATCGAAGCGCTGATCGTTTTTATATATAACAATTGAAATTTGGATGAACGGTTGAGAATATATGAATTTTTGAAAATTAAAAGTATATAAATATATACGAGATAGAGAGAGAGAAGAGAGACAGGGGAAAGAGAGAGCCATGTGTGTAAAACAATAAAACTAAAGGAAAGGGGGCAGGGGATTAACGCGTGTGGGGTGGCTTTTTTTGTTTTTTTTTTTCTAACAAACGGTACACTGACAAACGTATAGAACATGCATACGATAATAACCAAAATCAAAGACACGTGTAATAGAATTGACACGTACCCTGCACAACTCGGTTCTGTCCCGTTTTTGCTTTTTAAGTAACAAATTTGCGGGTGAGAATAATCCGAAAAATTACCAAAATACTTTTAAAATTTTAAGAAGAATTAAAAACTAGTAAAATAAATTTTTCATAATTTTTAAAGTAATTTTGACTTGCGCGCTATACCCGCATTTTACAATTAACGAACCGAGCTGCACTTGAAACAAATTCAGAAAATCACAAAAATAGTCTTAAAATGTTACAAATATCCCGAAGTTTATAAAAACATAAATTTCATAATTTTAAAACAATTTTTGAAACGCAATTTATACCCGCTTTTAGCAATTAAACGAATCAACGCGCGGGTGAAATTAATCCTAAAAATTCCCAAAATAATTTTAAAATTCTCAGAATATTCCAAACTTTAATAAATATGAGTTTCATAATTTTTGAAGAATTTTGGAATTAAATACAGATTTTACAAATAAATGAAATCAGAAAATCAGGGCTAAATAATTGATGAAATATTGATTTCTAAATTTTATAAAATCCCAAAAATAATTATTGTAATTATAAAGTCATAAAAATAATTTTCAAGATAATTTAAATATTTATGAAATTAAATTTTCAATAAAAGTAGTTTTAAAGATAAAAACAAAATGATACGACTCAGTAATTAATAATGCAATAATCCTCAATCACAACTGAGTCCCACACAATTAATATTACATATAACACATAACAGACAGAATATCCATCCAATCCCTAATATTACTAAACGAACTCAATTTACCGATATCAATAAATGATCGGTTTTCAAATAAACTTTTGAAAATAATACATTTAAGTAAATATTTTTAGAAATTAACAAGGATCGATATAACACTCAACAATTAGCACATTACCATTTAATTAACACAAACTCGTCAAATAGGAATAAAATATCCACCATTTTATTTCTTCTAAATCAGGAAATCACATAATCATATTGAAATATTACTAATAATAATTCTGAAAATACGGGATATCACATATGCGCTCATGTGCCCCTATTTGTCTGGCATCCAAATTATACTTCCTTAACATTGATATGTGGAACACGTTATGAATTTGCTACAGGTTTGGGGGTAGGGCTAGCTCATATGCTAACTTCCCAATACGTCTTAATACCTCAAAGAGTCCAACAATTCGTGGGCTTAGCTTTCCTTTCTTTCCGAACCTCATCCATCCTTTCCAAGGGATACCTTTAAAATCACTAGGTCCCCTACTTCCTATCCTTTGTCCTTTCGTGTCGAATCAACATACTTCTTATGTCCATCTCGGGCTACTGCCAGCCGTCCTCTGATTAGATCTATTATATCCTTGGTCCTTTGGACCACTGCTGGTCCGAGCATCTTGCGCTCTACAATCTTCATTCTAACATAAGGGAGATCGACATTGTCTTCCCTCAAGGATCTCATAAGGCGATACGTCGATACTGACATACGATCGATTATCGTGAGAAAACTTAATCCACGTTAAGTGATCATTCCAAATTCTTTCAAGTCTATTGCACCGACTCTCATCATAGCTTCTAGAATTATAGCTTTTGCTTCTCAATACCCATTATTCTCCAGTTCGTAGTCGTTACTATCTTCCGTACATAATACTATACTGGTTACCCTTTTGCTCGTTAGCGTTCTATAACCTTTTAATAACCACGTTAACCTTAGTATCACGAACGTGTTAGAATCAGAATACCACCGTACTGATACTACTTCATCTCTAGCTACCTCCATCTTCGAAAGCTTGGTCCTTCGTATAGAAGTAAAAGAATTTATTGAGAGATCACTATGATCATGAACACTTGTTCTATTACATAGTTAGTACAGAAGGTGGCCAGCCTTTAGTACTTGACAAGCAATTAAACAATATGTGGTATCCTACTAGGCTTCTATCACACAGATAGATAGTCATTCGGCAATACCTCCCCTTCTAGAAGGGTTGTTCTTCTCAACTTATATGAAATGAAAAGGAGAGAAAAGAACGAATTGAAGAGAATCGTATATATATAAAATATACTGCCACAAAATATCTGGCTTGGAATCTACCTCTGAACTATAGAGGTTTATCATAGGAGAACAAAACATATACGAATATATATCAACATCAGGTATTATAGCATCGTATTTCACATGCCTAAATATTTTTGCTATTTCGTCCATCATTCTATGGACCCATGCTCTTCCTCGAGCTTATACACAATCACCTTTGAAACTCCCTCGATATCGAAAATCGAATCTGGGATCTCATTCTAGACATCATTGTTACTAGAATTCTATGCTTGCATCGCAACCTTCCTCGTATAGTAATACGACTCTCTATTGATAAGAAGGAATAAATATTCAATAGGTAAATAATTGACCTAGTTTTTCTATCAAAGATAACTTATACGTCAACACGACCCGATTAGTGGTACTCAATCTCAACATCCATTCCAAGACAACTCTCACGATTGTAATCAGCTCACTACTCGCAGAATCATTGCTGCATTACTATGGTCCACCACTGACCTACTGTCGTCATTCACTTTCCATGAAATCTTAATATCTAACCATACGGAGTCCATACATGTTGTATAGAATTCTTCTAAGGAGTTAACATAATCACCATTTATAATTCATGAAGAACACTCCAAATTCTGACGTACTTTCATGACATGAAGCAGATAAAATTGCAGAAGAGTTTCAATCAAAGCAACGATAGCAGGTTAATACCATTCTTAATCATATGCCTTAAATAGAAGACTTAACTCAAAGGTTCGTCTAGTCCTTTTTGAAACATGGTCCTGGCTTATCTCAAGATAGTACCTTCTGAGATAGATAGCCCGCTCATGGCGATTACACGAATTAAACCTTTACCAACTACTATTACGGTTGGGTATTGCACAGTCATCAGAAGGAATGTCAATCTTCCAAACCATAATACAACCTTCACAGCTTTAACCATCATCACTGTATTCCTTTGGCACAAGCGTCTATAATTATCCTCTTACCTTTAAAGTGTCGGCCACCTCTTTGGCCTTTCCTGATAGTAAAATTTCCTTACAGCCAATGTCATTTTAACCACCTCCAAATAAATTTTCTACCTCATTTCAATCACTGCTTATGTGAAGATGTTTTCCTTAATCTGATGAGTAAAAAAAAATATCACCATTTTTCCATAAGTTATTGCCTCAATCTTTAGAGGTTAATCACTGTCACGACTGACTCTCAATCATACTTAGAACATCTTTTATCTTAGGTCCTAATTTCCCTGAACAATTTTGACCTTTACTGGTTCGATCCATACTTTCTCGTGGTTTAATACGTGCCCCACTTGGCATCATTATAATTACGTCATATTTCCTTTATCAACATTTCTATTCTTGAGAATTTTGAATATTACCTTTCTCCTTGTAAAACCTCTAAGGTTATCCTTGAATCGTTCCTCCTATATTCCCTAGATACAGAGCATATCAAGATACCATTTATTAATACAAGAATCATTGTCTATATACTTCTGAAAAATTTCTCCACTGATCCTTAAAGGTTGTTATTACCTTAATCCTTTCCAATTCATACTGTCAAAACTCATACTATCCCTATTAAGGGTGAAATGCCAACCTTTATGCATTCCCCTAGGATTCATTTTAAGTTACCGATGTTCTATCCTGAATTCCACCTTTAAAAAGGTACATGCATCCTTCCATGGATAAATCAAGTCATATATCCCTGATAAGGGTGTCTTATTCAATCATTCCCACCTCGATAGTATATGCCGAATTTCATAATAACATCTGTATTCAAAATGAGGTCAATCAATATGGCCTCCAAAAGATAACAACGGTTATCCGCTTTTCTTGCCTAAATTGGGTAACGATAACAAGGATGTTCTGGAAGATATTGGTCCTGTTCAACGTGAACTTCTTCTTAATAATTCCTTATTTACTTTTGTTGTTTATCTCAACAGTCATCTCAATGTTGGGATATCTTTCATACCTGGCGTCTCCCTTTCTGGGTATCAAGCCACCGGTCTTACACTTCACATTCTTGAAGGTCACTTCCTTCATCCAATTTTCCTAATTTCTTACTTCCTTGTCTCCTCAGTCTATCCGCGTCTCATTATTTGTCCTTCGAACTATCTCAAGGTTTCCTCGAATCCTCCCAACTTACAGGGGATAAAATATATGTATCTCTTATTCCTTCAATCATCAACTTTAACTCATGGTGAATCACCCTCATCCTGACGATTACATACTTTTCTATTTCTATGGCTACGAGTCTTTAGGGTTTCCTCATACCCAACTCCCTTATCATTCCTCAAACTCTATTGCCTTTATATTCCTTTCCACTTCAGTTTCTTTTTTTTTTATTTTCCTTTCTCTTATTATTATTTCATGAACCAACACAATATAAGCATTGATTTCAAACATCCCCTCATTCTAGATTCGTGTCCTCGGAATGAATCTTGACAACTTTTATAACTTAGATTCATAATTCATCATACTCTTCTGCCTTTGTTCTGGCTCTAAAGCTTTTACACTATCTCCTTAACCTTGGGAAGTACTTTCCTGAAAACAATTGACTGAACTTAAATCAATTTATTATAATCTCTTGCTCCGTGCCTTCCTTGGCCTTTCACCAACGGGTGGCCTCTCTCTTAGGAGGGTAAGTGATAAAAACAGTCTTTTGTGATTCGTAAATCATTTAGAATCTCAAATGATTCCTATATTTCCTTTAGCCAGGCTCTTGCCTCGACTGGGTCAGCTTGTTCCTTGGAACTCTGAGAGCTTAGCGACTTAAAGGTCCTGAAAGAATTTCTCACCGCATTGTTTCCTCAGGGTGGTGGTTGGGGATAATAGTCTAAGTTCTTTCTAGAAAGGTCCATAAATTGTCGTATAGGAGTACCGTCTCGGGTCTCCTTTCCTTACTCGACTTCTGTTTCCTTAGTCTGAACGTTCCCTCCTCCTCCCCATAATCGGGGTCATCCTACATGTTTTAAATCCTCATTTTCCACTTTATTATGTTATGGGTTCCTTCTATCTTGATGGCGACCTCCCTGACTATCACGTTCAGGGTTTGCTCTAAATCTTATTCCTCAAACTAGCTTTCATCTAAGATCTCATCTTTAAGCTCTTGAACATTTGGAACCCAAATTCTGTAGGAATACCTCATTATTCCCTTATCATCTTTCTCGGTATTAATCTTTTATCTAATTGTTGGCTCTCTGCCTTCATTCATCACTTTTTCTGGCACAATATGTTCTTTTCCGATAATTCGGACTGTATTGCAATCTCAAACAGCTTTTCGGTACCGGCTCCGATTACCTTCACTTCTATTTCCATTTTCTCAAAATCTCTTATAAACTCTCCCAAAGATATTATCATCTTGAGTCTCTCCTTTTTAATAAGGGCATCAGCCACCACATTGGCTTTCCCCGAATGATAAAGAATCTCCCAATCATAGTTCTTGATTAGCTCTAACCGCCTCCTCTGGCGTATGTTGAGCTCTTTCTACGGGAAAATATACTAGAGCACTAATGGCTTAGGTAAATCTCGCACTTCTCTCCATACAAGTAGTGCCTCCAATCTTTAGGGCAAAACTATTGCCACGAGCCCAAGCTCATGGGTAGGGATATCGAATTTTATATTCCCTTAATTTTCTTGATGCGTACGTGAGTACCTTGTTGTGCTGTATAAGAGCACCCTAATTCCTTATGTGAAGCGTCAATACAAATCACAAAATCTCCTTTTTCCATCTGGCAATGCCAACATAGGGGCCATCACCAATCTTTGCTTCAGTTCTTGAAAGCTGTTCTCGCATTTCTCTGTCCATTCAAACTTCTCAGTCTTACGAGTAAGCCGCGTTAAAGGGATACTATCTTTACAAACTTGAACGCACCTCCGGTAGTGACCGGCCAATCCTACCTCTGGTAGTCGCCCTAACCATAGTCATCAATTCCTCAGTGGTCCTTTATTCATTCTTGTCAGGATCCTCCACGGGATTCTTCTCAGCAATAATCCCTTCTAGGACAACATCCTCAACCGCTACATCCTCAATATGAACATCATTCGGTCCCGCGTTAGGACGCTCTATCGGATCCATAATCTGATCTCCAATAAGTAATAAAACATCATCGCGTTGTTGCTCCTCAACCTCAGGGTTCGGAGTCCCGCTACCTTATACGATAACGAACTACACTTCTATCACGATATTTATAAGGGTTCCCATAAGGGTTTTAACTGTCAGTACTATGTTAGGTAGTCCGACTATGAACTTGGCAAGAGTTCTTATTATCTTAGTGAACTTATTATTTTAACGTCATATCATCTCTGAGGTTTATAACGCTTGGCTCTAATACCATTTCTGTAACACCCCCAGATCCGGGGTCGGGGATCCGGGTTGTCACGAGTTCCATTTCCCTTAATAACACTCAATCTTTATAAACAACCAACTACTGCGTACTGTGACCCCACAATATACACACACACCACAAGTTATAGTCTCAGAGATGAATACCAAAATAACATAAGTCATTTTATTCCACAATTATAAACCATTACACCTTAAAAGGGTTTCTGAATAATTTACATATTCCTTGCCATTATTACAATTCATAATATACATAAGTCTGGTATATCAAAAGTTGAAAGCCTGGCCTATTGGTAGTTCCTACCTCAGCTACAGCGTCATCAACGCCTACAGGAAACTGCGGAACGTTTCCTAACCGCTCACGACTTGGGAGCTTGATCCTGTTCATCTTGTCTATCTGTTGTTGTGTGATGAAAGAAGAAAGCAAGGGTGAGCAACAAGCCCACCGAAATAATATGTATTATAATTAACAATATATGAGCATTCTGATAGTACTCATGAAAGTCTTGGTCAAGAAGAAATGAACCAAGTTGATATCTTAACGCGACCAAGTCGCAAAATATTTAGTATATATATACATATATACTTTTCACAATCTTTGAAATCCTCTGACATGTATAATATACACAGAGTTCCAGTTTATAACTGTATAAAAATATCGTTGCAAGGTGATCTCATATATCTAACCTTGTCTCAACGTTTTTCCGAAAATCTTTGACATGCACAAGATAATCATTTACTAGATATAAGTTTAAAAGATGAAGTTACAAGATACTCCAATATACTTATATTTTTCCGAATACTACTTGAACTACCACCGTTCAAGTTATAATTAGTTTCAAAAGTTCATCACATAGATGAGACTACAAGACAAGATTTGAATAGATTCAATCTTTGAATATCATTATAAATAATGAAGTTACGAGATACTTCATTAAGTCCCGATATATATATACACCTATATATATACATTTCATACACTCCTTGAAAACCTTTGTTATGAAAATTATAAACAGAGTTACAATATCCAATGAATTTGGAAAGGAGAAAACCTTGGCATAAACCTGATATCTTGCTGATCAGGCAAAGATACCAATAAGTAACCTTTTCTACTGTAGATGGATGAATTCTTCCCCGGTCATCACCCTGGCCGTATTAGGACCTCGCGCTAGACCGTTACCCGGCCACTCACGTGTGGATGGACTGTCACCAGCCTCTTACACCTTCATAGACCGTATCTCGGCCTGCCGCTTATGCCGACTTAATTAGATGGACTTACTTCCCAAACGTTGGGCAAGTAATCAAATCGTTTTCTCAAAACAGCAACCTCGTTGCGAATATAAAATACACCACAGAGCCGGATCCCTAAGATTTTTGAGCGAATATTCAAGTCTCCTTCGAAAGGAAGATCTTAAATCTTAAATCTTAAATCTTAAATCTGAGTTGATTGGCCAATATCATGAAAAGAACAAGCCATGTGCAAACATTGCCATTGGTCTTGATTATGAGGGTTTGAACAACAAAAAGAAGTTAGTGTGAAAAGATTGAGGAGTGATAATGACATAGAATTGAGAAACTCAACATTAAATGAATTCTGCAAAAGCAAAGGCATTGTTCAAGAATTTTCAGCAGCTATAACACCTCAACAGAATGGAGTAGTTGAGAGGAAAATAGAACATTGGTTGAAGCTGCTAGAACCTTGCTACAAGATGCTGAGTTGTCAACTAGTTTTTGGGAAGAGGCTGTTAATACTGCATGCTACACTCAAAATAGATATCTCATCAACAAAGCTCATGGAAAACCACCTTACTCAATCATGTCTAACAGGAAGCCTACAGTGAAGCATCTACATGTGTTTGGAAGTAAGTGTTATATTCTAAAAGACAACTCTGAATATGTGGGTAAATTTGACTCTAAAGTTTTTGAAGCAATTTTTCTGGGATATTCATTGAAAAGAACAGCCTACAAAGTTTATGTGATTGATTAAAAGAAAATTATGGAAAGCACATATGTGACTTTTGATGATGACAAGTGTCCAGGCTTGGAATGCCTTGATGTAAATGATGCTGAAGCCCTTGCATTTGAGAATCTAACCATTGATAGTGATTCTGATGAGGAAGATGAAGTTGTGGCACAACAAATGACAAATGAAGAGACCTCTGAACAAAATCATGGGAATGAAAGCTCTCTTCAGACACCTGAATTTGGTGGCACAAACTCAGGGGGAGAAGGAGAGAATGGAAATGACATTCATGGTAATACTGAAGAAAATGATGAAGGCACTAGTCAACATACACACACTACAAAGTTGGATATGAGTCATACAGTAGAAGCTATTATTGGTGATCCCTCAGCTGGTGTGAGAACTAGAAGTGCAACTGCTAATGAATGCCTACATGCATGTTTTCTATCTCAAGTAGAGCCCAAGAAAACTGAAAAAGCCCTAGTGGATCCTGATTGGATATGTGTTATGCAGGAGGAGCTGAATCAGTTTGAGAGGAACAAAGTTTGGAAATTAGTCCCTGCACCAAAGAACAGTAGCATAATTGGAACTAAGTGGGTGTACAGGAATAAAATGGATGAAAATGGAATTGTTACTAGAAAAACAAAGCAAGGTTGATCGCCAAAGGATACTCACAAGAAGAGGGAATTAACTATGATGAGACTTTTGCTCGTGTTGCAAGACTAGAAGCAATAAGAATTTTTCTGGCATTTTCCGCACACTCAAATTTTAAGGTGTATCAAATGGATGTCAAGAGTGCTTTTCTTAATGGTGAACTAGAAGAAGAAGTTTATGTGTAATAGCTACCTGGCTTTGAAGATCCAGAATTTCCTAACTTTGTTTACAAATTACTCAAGGCTCTATATGGATTGAAACAGGCACCTAGAGCCTAGTATGACATACTATCAGAATTTCTACTCAAACATGGTTTTATCAGAGGTACTATTGATAAGACTCTCTTCTACAAGAAGCATGGGGAAGATATGATCCTAGCTCAAATCTATGTGGATGATATCATCTTTGGATCTACAAATGAAAATCTTTGTCAAAGATTCTCTAGGCCAATGCAGAGTGAGTATGAAATGAGCATGATGGGAGAATTGAGTTACTTCCTTGGCCTTCAAGTTAGTCAAAGAAGTGATGGTATTTTCATCAGCCAAACCAAATATGTGAATGACTTATTGAAGAAATTTGGTATGATGGATAGCTCACCTGCATCTACACCAATGTCTACTGCAACCAAGTTGGATGAAGACAAGAAAGGAAAGAGTTTGGATTTTTCAAGTTACAGAGGGATGATTGGATCATTGCTTTATTTGACTGCTAGTAGACCAGATATCATGTTTGCTACTTGTCTATGTGCTAAATTTCAAGCCAATCCAAAGGAATCACATTTGATGGCTGTAAAAAGGATTTTCAGATACTTAAAGGGAACTCCAAACTTGGGATTATGGTATCCTAAGGGAACTGGTTTTGAAGCTGTTGGATACACAGATGCAGATTTTGCTGGATGTAGGGTTGATAGGAAAAGTACTAGTGGAAGCTGTCAATTTCTTGGTCAAAGACTTGTATCCTGGTATAGTAAGAAACAACAATCTGTGTCAACTTCCACAACTGAGGCTGAATATATAGCTGCTGGAAGTTGTTGTGCTCAGGTGCTTTGGATTAGAAATCAGCTAATGGACTATGGTCTAGTTTTACACAAAATTCCTATTATGTGTGATAATACTAGTGCCATATCTATAGTAGCTAATCCAGTTAATCATTCTAGAACAAAGCACATTGATGTTAGGTACCATTTTATCAGGGAACATGTTGCCAATGGTACCATTGAGCTCATTTTTATTCCAACAGAGAAACAATTAGCTGACATTTTTACTAAACCTTTGGATGAAGCAACCTTCACTAGACTTGTAAGTGAAATTGGAATGCTTAATTCTTCATCCTAAGGCAAGAACTCAACTAATGTGTTGCAGCAGATTAATTTCTAATAAATCAACCTAGTTTGATTTAATTGGAAATTAACTGAAATATGAATTATAAATATTTTAGAATCTCTGTATATTTTTTTTTAAAACTCAAAAATTAACTTAGAATATTTCAAATTCTAAGTAAACTGCTTAGTTGTTAATTTACATCTTAAATGTGTAAAATTAACACAAGGCAGAATAACAGTACTCAAAGGTATAGAGAACTGAGTTCTCGATAAGTCAAAATGACTTATCGAAAAGTCATTCTAGAGTTCTCGAGTAAGTCCTCGATAAGTCTATTTACAAACTTCTCGAATGACTTCTCGATAAGCTCTATTATGACTTATCGATAAGACCATGTAGAGTTCTCTAATAGTGTTAATTCACAGAGTTCTCGACAAGGATATTTTGAGACTTATCAATAACTCAGAACTAAAATAATTTAATTCAATGAATTATTTTAGACAAATACTTTTGGAAAATTTATTTTGATTTCAATTTGATTTAATTCAAATAAATTAGAATCATTTTTAGTCCATTTTCGGACAAACTGGGCATTTATCAGAGTTCTCGATAAATCATTTCTTAGTTCTCGAAAAGGATTAATAAAATGACTTATCGAATGTACCTTTTTCAAATTCAAAATTACTTCTTGATAAGTTTAATATCAAACGTTTATTTGACTTCTCGATAAGTCTTTTACTTTTTCTATAAATACCCAGACTTCTCGATACATGCACTGTACTTACACTTTTTCGAGATCTCAAGTGACCTAGCTTTCAGACAAAAGGCGATTTCTCTCTCGTTTTTGCTCCTTTCTCAAAAATTTTTCTTACCCACTACTTCTACACACTAAAATGGCACAAAACATTGTTAGAGCTATCATTCCAGAGAAGGGAATCAACTTTATTGCTTTTCTTGATGCTAACCAAGCCCTTGATAGTTTCAAGGGGTTGGTGAAGTTTCTTTCTAAATCCTATATTGCAGTTGCTTTAACAACAAGTCCTTTGCTATATTTGAACGTTCTTCATGAATTTTGGACATCAGCTATAACTAGGACAGTTGTTCTAGAGAATGTCACTTCTATGATGGTCACCTGCATAATTGGAGGCCAAGAAATTAAGTTTTCAGCTGCTGATGTGAATACAACCCTGAGATTGCCAGCGGAGAACTATGGAAAGATGCCAACTGCAGATGAGCTGAGTGAATTCATGGACTTCATCAACTACAGTGGCACAATCAACTTGGCAAGCCTGAACAGGACAAATCTTAGGAAGGAATGGTCCTTTGTGTTTGACTCTGTAGTGAGGGCTTTCACCTGCAGAAAAACTGGCTTTGACAACATCTCAAGTGTGGTGCAGAAGCTGGTGTTCTCAATAGCTCACAACAGGCATCTGAATGTTGGGGCTCTAATTCTGGAGGAGCTGGCTACCAGGCTTACTATGGCTTTGAAGAATAGAGGTAAAGAAATATTTTTGCCAAGGTTTATTATGTCTACTTTAGCTCATAAAGTAAATGACATACATTTATTAGCTGGTATTGATAGTAGTAGAATTGGCAAGTGTCCAAAATAATATTTGGTTCACTTACTACAAAGAATAAGGTGAGTGTAAGTCTTAGAATCACTCCATTTATGTTGGAGAGATTCAGGACTTATCCTTACCCTATGCCAGACATGAGGGCTCCTCAATTTGCTAGTTCAGCTATGGTTCCTGAGCCTGTGGAAGTACAAACACAGGCACACCAACAGGGACCTTCCAAAGCTGCAGCCCCTTCTTCTAAACCACTAGATGTTAGTAAACCAACCACTTGAGTCTCTCAAAAGACTGAAGTGAGTAAAAAGAAGAGAAAGGAACCAACCCTTGCTATTGTAAATGAGAGTGAAACAGTTCAAACTGAACCAGAGTCACCCTTGGTCAAGAATCCAAATAAGAGTAAGATACCTAAGTTGACCACTCAAAACACCTTTCTGTCCTCCCAAAAGGGCACATTTGAACAAATGGGGAGTAAACAGTTACTAGATGCATGCTCTCAACAGGGTGTATCTATTGAAAAGAGCATTCACCCCAATGCATCCTGTACTGAGTCAGCACAACCTGCATCTAGAGTGTATGGTAGAAGAAATAAGGATGACACACACATTGAGGGCACATCATTTGAAGCTCCCTCATCCATTCAGGGGGAGCTGCCAACACTCACAACTAAGCAAACTTCTCTAATCTCTCAAATTTCTTCATCATATAGAGCACTTGAATCTGACTCTCAAGTGCACCAACACTCAAGTGACATGGTTCATGAAACTATGATCACCACCTAGAACCAACATCTAGATGGTGAGAGGTTACTTGTAATATCCAGGATATATCGTGTAATTATTTTTGCTAATAAATAATTATTATATGTGTTCAGTATCTATTCTGTGAATTATTTGTTAAGTGTTAAATGTGTTTGGATATTTAAAAATAATATTAATTGAGTATTTTAATTTTTATATGTCCAAAATAAAATATAGATAATTATCATATCTTCCTAATTATTTTTATGTTGATTTATGAATTTATAGGAATCATATGAATTTTATAAAATCTTTTTCCGGGTATTTAAAATCTATTTTATAAAAACGGGAACCAACCGACGTCATCCATTTTTACGTTTTTATAACCCGAAACTCTTCCGAGAACTCCTTCCTAACCTAATTGTAATATTCCGAGCATTTTCCATGTTTCGACTTTTTCGATCCGGCGTACGGTTTGTCCTGCGCGGGTCCCGGCGCAACATTTTCGATACAATATTCGTTTCGGTAAATCAATAAAACTCGTATTTTCGATAAACGGGAGCTTTTTATTAAACTATCACAATTATCACCTCGTAATACGTGTAACCAGGCGCTGAGACCAAGACCGCAGTACAAATTTACTGATTTGGATAATTATCCCGAAAACCGATACCGTTTGGATCAGTTTTTACAAATAAATGTACCGTTTTATATCCGGAATGATCCAACGGGATACTAATTTCCGTAAATATAAATAGCCTTTTACCGTATTTTATTCCGTATCAAAATCATTTGCAGTCAGCCAAAAATATAATTTTCCAGAGAAAATACTTATATTCATATAATCTTCTGAAAATCAAACCAACTTTTGGAGGTGTTATTGATCTTTGTTTGGAAAGCTCGAGTAACCAATTTGAAGGTCTTGAAGAGCTCTATCAGATTCTGTGGTCCATACACTGCAGAAATCAAGGTTTATTTTCTAGAAATTTGTTTATTTTCTAGAAATTTTTTTATTTTTGAATTATTTTTATTAAAAATATGAATTTTTGTTCGGATGATTGTTTGTATGATTTGATGATTGCATGTTGTAGATCTTGTTTTCCTGATGAGTTTCATATGTCATACATTTGATTTGGAGTCCAATAACATGCTCAAAAGTGGGTTTAATTTTCGAATTTTGAAAATAGGGTTTATAACCCGTATGAATGTTTTCAATTGAAATTTGGGGCTTTTTGATTTAGGGATTATTAGCTGTTGATTTATAATGGGTTTTATTCCTTATGAAATTTGTAATCGATTGGTATATAGCTCGTTAACAGAGGATTAGTGAATCGAAGGGAGTCGTCTTTTTAAGTTTTCGATGTTTCGACGGAAACCAGCGATGTTCTTGGCCAATTTCCGGCCAGGACAAGGATAATTGATGTGTTTTGATTGCACGGATAGATTCCTGGTGTTGTGTAGTGTAAATCTGGAGCAGATGGTGAGGTGAGGGTGCCGGAATCGAGTTCTCCGGCCACCCCTGTATTTTCTGGCGTCGGGGGTGTAAAAATTGCAGTTTGGTACCTGACTTTCGAAAACGATGAACTTCAGTCCCAGAACTTTCCAGAGTTTTCAAAAATAGGATTCCTGTTTTAAAAATATTCAAAAATCATATTCCCTATTTATTTTTATTATAAAAAATTTGATTTTAATTTCTAAAAATTCCAAAAATTATTATTTTAATTCCAAAAATTATTTTAATTCAAAAGTAAATCTGAATTAATTAGTTAATTAATTTCAGTTAATTTTTAATTGGTTAATTAGTCAATTAATTCGAAAATTAATTGATTAATTGATTTAATTAATTATTAATTGATTTTAATTAATTATTTAATTAGATTTAATTATTTAAAAATGATTTAAAAATTCTGAAAACAGTTTCGAGCTTTAAAATATTATTTAAAATTATTGTCAAGGCTCAATAATTATTATAAAATTGTTTGGAAGCCAGAATTGGCAAGCCGAACCCTGTTTATTACTCCAAAAATGATCCAACGACCCGTTTTAATTCCGAAAAATGTTTTAAAATCATTTTAAATACCCGAAAGCTTGTTTATGACCCGAGACTTCTTTATAAATGTTATATCATTGATTATGTGACGTGTTATGTGTAACGCCCTTCAGACCCGGGGTATAAGTCTGGGGGTTACTAGCTAATCACCAAACCTGTACAATTTGATTAACAATTAATAAAGAAATGAAATTAAACCCCTTTAACACTAACCAGGATCTTTTTAGGTTGAAGTATGAAAACAAGAACCACTAACACTACAAGAAAAATATTCATAGACATCGGTTTTTGGCCGATGTCTATGCTATTTATCAACCGATGTTGATGTCGGTGATGTCTATTCTAGACATCGGCCATAACCCGATGTCTTTACTGGCTTAGACATCATTTCTGGCAAAAAAACTGATGTCCATGCATTGTTTTTTACAAAAAATTTTAGAAATAAATAATTTAATAAATAAATTACAACTATTACAACAGATTAAACATATAATGAGCTATGTTTTTTTTCACATAGACATCGAATATTTTTATTTGGGTGATGTAAAATCAGATATTAAACATCGATTTTTTTAGTGAAATGTGATGTCTGTATGCCAATATATACATCAGTTTTATCCCAAAAAAAGTGATGTCTATGTTCAATTTAGACTTGAACATGTTTGTCTTTGACATCAGTTGTTTATCTAAAAGCAATGTACATTAAATTTTTTGACATCAATTTTTCTTCTTTAAAAGTGATGTCTATATTTTCACATATATATCAGTTTTATCTCACAAAAACTTATTTGCATTTTATTGGTTGACATCAATTTTTACACAATAAAAGTGATGTATATTTAGTTATTACACTACTTACACAATACAAAAATCAAATTATTCTTAGACCAAAATAACAACCAAAAATGAATTCAATAATAACAAAAACGTCCCTAAAGTCTCAATCATATCAAGAATTCCTCTGAAAAGGTTCACAAGCAACTCTGGTTCTCTGTCTAATAATTTAACAATGACAGGTTTCAAATCATTCAACCCAGTCTGCAAACTGCTAGCAGAGTGGCTAATAAAATTCTTTACCACTACCAAATCTGCAGAATCTGATGCCTTCAGCAGCAACTTCAACAGAACAGATACTTCTGGGGAGAAGGAAGAGTACCACCGCGAAAAACTTTTCAACATTCTGCTAATATGCTTCTTAGGACCTGAAGTAAATTTGGTAACAAATGTTAAGTGACCGGCTTAAGTAGTCTACAATTTACCAGTATGCTATAAAGTTTCAAGCTAGCAATTCTACAATAAAACATTGCATATTTATGCTACGTGAATCCAAGAAGGATGTAAAAGCAACCTCACATGATTACAATTTTCACTGAATAGGGCTTATTCCAGAAAATAATATATAAAATAAGTCTCTGAATGGCTTTCTATTAATTATTATGCATCAATATCTCATTAACCAATTAAAACTTAGGACATGCTTTTAGACACTTAACAACAGGTACTGTCCACAAATTATTGCTTAAAATTTGTTTGTCCACTAGAATCTCTCATTCAAATCCAGACCCCAAGTCATGCTTTGGGGGGGTACAAATTACAAGAGCAAAGAAAAAAAGAGCAAGGAAAAATCAAAAATGTAAAAGATAAAGGAAATCAAATATACAATCTTGTCTGCAGCCTTGAAAGAAATCTTGCGAGAATTAACTGAGAGAATCTTGTTACGTCCAAAAAGGTTTTTAGAATATTTAACACCTACAAATGCAAGGAAATAAATAAATTGCACAAAAGTAAAACAAATAGTTGAGGTACATTCATGGCTTATCGTAAATGTTATTCGATGGTCGCCCCTGCTCCAGAGTATTTTGTCTGCAGCATACAAATAGAGGAAGACAATTTAAAATGTTATCAATAAAAGCAAAGGAAATAGAAAAATTAAACAAATAACCAATCAAATTAAGTCATTGATCAAGTTGACTTAAAATCTGTTAATCTAATATACAACCAAACTTTCCTTTCCGACGAAGGTACATCTATACAGGTTAAATAGTTCACAACTACCATCTAACAGAACAAGATCTTAGAAGTTTATGCATGTTAGTGATCTAGTTGTGAAATAAACTTGACCCTATATTTTAGGAAGCCATCAAAAATTTCCAGAAGACAACTTTTTTAATATTGAACATAATGTTACATCATTAGCCATATATAGGGTCAACTGACTCCAAATATCATAAAATAAGACCACATCTTAAATTATCCATGGCCAGAAGCCAAAACTGGTCCTACATTATAATAATCACAGGTTTGAGCTTTAGCCAGCCTATTATTCATTAGCCTTATATTAGGCAGTAAGTTAAGTTTCATCACTTTGATTTCCCCTTCAACTACTTAACTATAGCATACTGAATTTTTCAAACATGTGTTTAGTACATATACTAGATCTTCTTCTATTTACGTGCAAACCTTGTCAAATGGAGGGACCATGTTTGCAATGTTTCGGACTATAAAGGCTTCTCCAGGATGAAAATTGAGGATATGAGATGGGCAAACTTGAGAGTCTGAGCAGGCAAACACCAAAAACTGCAGGACGGTAGATAGAGAATACACAATTAGGATCACGACATGGTTTAGTAACCATAAAAAAACTTTGTTACGAGGCAGTAATCACACTAAGATATTTTGGGCGGCATGTATGTACTAACCTTTGGGCTCTGCCCCTTGGCAAGCTCACCAAACAAATCTGGATTCTTTCTGCAAAAAGAGGCAGGGCATGAATCCAATTAAAATTCTGCAATCAAAGAAACTACATTGCCGTCCAATGATTTTATTATAACAAAAAACTGATCAATCAACAACTGTCCACATTGTCAAATTCAATCAAACATCAGCTCATTCATCTTCACTTGTTTTCAGGAGACAAAAATAAGACACCTAATAAACAACATCCCTCTGAAATTACCGTTAAACCGGTTAAAAAATGTTGTTGTGTGCGATAGTCAAGTATCTACATGTTATCTGGTAGATCAGGGCCTTTCAAGTAAAGTAATCATGATTGTCACTCAGGGTCAAATGTATAACACCAATCTTCCAACATATAAAAATGCTGTTGGAATCTTGTAGAATGAAGATATAACAAAATGCAAGAATACAATTTAGTATTCTATATTAGACTTTAGTATACTTTACCAGCACCACTAGTCAGACACAGACTACATAAAATGATAATTATAGGAAGCAGTACTTATATAAATAAATGACATATTCATATTCAACAAAACCCTTTAACAAAACTTAGTAACTCGAAAGTAACTCAAGTACCTGGACAAAATTATTCGACTGAACAGCTTTCCTCTCATCTACAACCTTAAAAACAAACAAATCCATAAATTGGCATTTGCCTAATTTCCACAACCATATAACAAGATTCAAATAAAAACCAAACTACTTACCAGATTTAAACACCCGGGGAATCACAATAAAGACAACTAACAAGAAACCCATCATCAGTGTAAGTATAATTTTCTCCATATCCTCCCTGCACACAAATGAAAACCTAATTTACAAAAATCAAAAAAGAAAAATCAAACAAAATTACAAATTTAAAGACAAAACACCCAAATTACCTAAATCTTTAAATCTTTTACTCAAACTACATCCTGTGTACAACAAATTAAAAAGTATTAGTAACTTCAAAAGATATTGAATTAATAAAACATTTAGGGTTTTGATTTATAAAAACCCAATTTATAAAATTAGGGTTTTGATTTCAAAAACCCTCAATTTATAAAATTGGTCTTCCGAGAAGACCATTTCAATTCGAGTACAAAGATAACTTACCAGAGTACAGAACTTAACATAGATAATTAACAAATATGAGATGAGTTGAGTTGAGAGAGATGTAAGCGGAGTAGAGATGGTGAGACGGTGAACGGAGTTCATCGTGATGGTGAGCGAGGAGAGAGAGAGGGGTTCGAGAGAGAATGAAGGGGTTCGAGAGAGAGAGAGGCCGTTTTTATTTTTTAATTGTGTGAAGATAGATGAAGAGAGATGGTGAGGAAGGGGGGAACAAGAAATTGGTGAAGGGGGGAAATTTTGGAACAGATATTGGCAGATTTTGACTAAGGAGGAAAAATTAAGGTAGGCGCGAAAAGTTTTTTTTTAGGTGAAGTTTAGACATCAGTTTAATAATAACCGATGGCTTCAAAGAACAAAGACATCAGAAAAACACGGGGTAATGTCATTAAATCTTTTAACATCAGTGGCACCTACAACCGATGTCTAATGTGTGATGTCTATTGACATTTTTCTTGTAGTGTAACTACTTTTATTACAAACCAACATTCAAAGTCTCACAAACTCTCTTTATTACAAACCATTGTCTAATTCATTTTAAGCTAAGTTCAACTTTTATTCAAACACACACACCTACTATCTATCAACACTCCACCTGCTCGGGCAACTCAAAGCTTTCTTCCTGGATTGGGATCAACACCTTGGGTATGAGAGGATCCCGAGGCTTGACCCGCTTCTTTACCACTCGAGTCCTGATTGGTTTCATATTCCTTCTTAACTGAAAACAATAAGGTGAATAACAACAAAAAAGGGGTGAGCCAAAAGTTGCTCAACAAGTCCACAAATATATAAACAGTGTTAAAGCATTTTAAATGAATCCGCCATCCCAGGTATATCTGCCAAGATATAACCTCACGAGAATAGAAAGAAGGCCATTACTGGCGAGTATAAATAAACTAAACTGGACACAAGTTCGCATCTATATTCTGCTGATCAGTCAGAATATAATGCAGATCCATATCTCAATATATAGATCCAGTCGGGTACCCAGGCACTACGGCCCACGTCGAGGCACCAGTCATCCCGGTCCTCAGGATTAAGACACACTCAATCCCAAAATATCCTTATCCAGTCCATCGCTTAGCAACCGGGACAATCGGTATGCTTTGATATATTCCAAACACTAGAATATATCAATCTCCATGTGTTACCAACAGAATATGAATCAAGAATCCAAAGAAACGGAGAAATGAAGAATTAAAATGAAATATGAACAAAGGAATAGGGATTGTATATTAGTGATCAAGAACAATAATCAAAAGAATGTAAATGTGATAAATATTTGAATCAATATCACTATTCTGAAAGTAGAATAGAGGAAAAACTTGCCTTCTGCACGACTTACTGCAATTGAATCACTTATGTCTATCACTTTGGACTATTACTGACTCAACTAGCCTGGCTGGCTTAGCTTCTGTTGGCAAAACAGACTGGTTAAGTCACGTCGTACTTCATTTGCATCTTGAATCGACTTCAAACTGATCCTAACATCTACTCATGCGCTTATGACTGACTCATGTATTACATATAAGCAAGTAAGACTCGATTAACCACATAATACACATAAGCACATAATCATTTTTATGGTTAAAATAATTTTTAAAACCAAAATTGACTCGCTGATCGCTCAACTGATCGTTATCTGACTCGTTTCCCATATTTCCGGAATTTTTCGGACTCGTCTCGGCACGTAACTTGACTGATAATCAAACAAGTCACAAAATCAACTAACTTCTAAAAAAAATTAAGCTTTGATATTATTTTTAATGAAAAGGATTCATTTTTCTGAGTTAACAGGCTTTCGTTTCACGCAAAACAGACTAACGGTTGAATTATTATTAATTGAATACTAATAATTCCATTTATTAATCATTATAAATAATTATTACTAATTTTTAAAACCCAAAAATAATTTTTAAATCATTATTTAAGAAAAATCAGGATTAAAAAATAATTTTTCTATAATTTTTGAAATTAAAATGAATTTATTATGATTTATTGAAAATTATTTAATTAATTATCAAAATAATTAATCACTTTTAAATAATTAATAGGTGATAAATAAATAATAAATAATTAAGAAAATAATTCAATCTGATTTTTAGAAAATAATTCAGAATTATTTATAATATAAATTAATTAATTAAATAATTAATTAATCAATTTACAAAATAAATAAAACTGATTTTTAAAAATAATAAAAATAAAATCAAAATCAAAATTTCAGAAACAGTTGTCAGAAATTGGTTTCTGACAAAAACAGATCAAAACCGGGTAATCTGAACGGGTCAAACGGGTTGGATTTCGGGTCACCAAGAACACGCCGGAATTTTTCCAGATTCCGGTGAGTTCCCGGAGTCCGGCCAAGCTCCGATCAGCCCCAAGTCAACACCGTTTGGTGCTATATTTGAGTGCTTTTCATTGCAAATCAACACAGCAATCCAACCACGGCCAAAACATCACAGAATAACTCCTGAATCAACTTCTCCGGCGAAATCGACATAAACTCCGGCCAAAAATCGAATTTGCAGAATCGTACATAAAATCAAACGTTTAATAGTGCAAATTAAAGCTATGAATACATACAATCAAAGCCCTAAACTTTCAGGAACCAAAGATTCACAGAAATCATCGAGTTATGTTTTGAAAATTCGACCTAAACCCTAGAATTCGTGAATCACTATCCAAGCATCGTTTGTTCAATTAAACACCATGAATCGACTGTAAATCATCTAACAAAGCTATATAAATCATCAAAACATCAAAATAACCCCAAAATCAAAAAGCCCTAATTCGAACATAAACCCTAGAAATCAAAAATCAAAAACGATGCAATAAAACATGAAATTGATGCAGGAAACAGAAAGAACGGATCAAAACCTTCGATTTGAGTACTTGAATCACACGATTTGATGCTGTAATCAGTGAGAAATCACGACTTGATTCTTCGACCCGAACCTGTTCTTCCCGACCCGATTTCAGAGAATTTTTGGTAATTTTGCAGATTTTAATGATTAATTATAATTAATTAAATAAAAATTAGGCTATTTATAGTAGTAAAAATAATACTCCTAATTAAAATTAAGGGGCTAATTATACATTAAATAAAAATATTGGGCCCTAATTTTTTATAATTTTTGAGTATTAAAATTTAATTTATAAATATTTTATATATGCAATATATATGCCAAAAATTCCCAAAATTGTGAATAATGCAAAAATGCAAAGAAATAATATAAATGAAAGTCCTATAATTTTATAAAAATAAAAATGTGATTTTTGTGTGGTTTTGACACCCAATGGGGCCCGGAAAAATCATTTTTCGCAAAACGAGAAAATTTATAAATTATCTAGATGTTCAGAATAGGGCGATTGTAATAGGGAATTGGATGAAAAATAAGGCCCATTATTTTATTTGAAATACTGGCTTTAAAATCATCGTTTGGGTCGTAAAACATTTGAAATAAAACCTATAAATGTATAATAAAATATCTGAAAAATACCTTAAAAATACAGAAATGACATGGGATACACGTATCACGTAACAGTTAGGGTTTATCAGATAATCACACATAAATGACACATTAATTCACATATTTTATTATAATCACGATATAATATAAACGTAAAGTTCCCAGTCGTTACATCTTTCCCCCCTTAAAAGGATTCTGTCCTCAGAATCTTCTATGAAAACAAATGAGGGTATTTCTCTAATATTTCACTTTCGAGTTCCCAGGTTGATTCTTCAACCATAGGATTTCTCCACAACACTCGCACTAAGTATAAAGACTTATTTCTCAACACTTTATCTTGCCGATCTAAAATTCTTACCGGCTGTTCTATAAAAGACAAATCAGGTTGGATTTCTATCGGCTCATACTCGATTACATGCCTAGAATCAGGATTATATCGCTTAAGCATGGACACGTGAAACACATTGTGAATATGCTGCATATGAGGCGGTAAAGCTAATTTGTATGCAACTTTTCCCACTTTCTTCAAAATTTCAAACGGTCCAACGTAACGTGGTTTCAATTTACCCTTATTGCTAAATCTGGTTAATCCTTTCCATGGCGATATTTTGAGTAGTACGTTTTCTCCTTCCTAATAGTCTATATCTTTCCTGGCTTGATCTGCATATTTGTGTTGCCTGTTTTGCGCTGCATCGAGTCATTTTTGAATGAGTTCAATCTTTTCTTTCATCTGTTGAATTAGTTTAGACCCAAAATTTTGCGTTCTCCAACTTCATCCCAATATACTGGTGATCTGCATTTTCTCCCGTACAATGCTTCATACGGTGGCATTCCAATGCTGGCGTGATAACTGTTATTATAAGAAAATTCCACTAGGGGTAGATGTTCATCCCAACCGCCTTCAAAATCGATCGCACAAACTCGTAACATGTCTTCAATCGTTTGGATAGTTCTTTCACTTTGCCCGTCGGTTTGCGGATGATAAGCGGTACTCATGTTTAATTTCGTTCCAAGGCATTCTTGAAATTGTCTCCAAAATCTTGAATTGAAATGGGGATCTCGATCAGACACGATAGATATTGGAACTCCATGTCGCATTACAATTTCCTTATGATACATGTGCACTAATTTGTCGAGCAAAAATCTTTCGTTAATTGGTAGAAAATGTGTCGACTTCGTAAGTCTGTCAATGATTACCCATATTGCATCATGATTTGCCTTAGTATTTGGCAGTCCTACCACAAAATCCATCGCTAGATGTTCCCATTTCCATTCTGGAATGTCTAATGGTTGCAATAATCCACTCGGACGTTGATGTTTTGCTTTAACTCGCTGGCATGTGTAGCATTTACTCACCCATTTTGCTATTTCCTTTTTCATGTTCGGCCACCAGAAGTTTTCTTTCAGATTGCGATACATTTTTGTACTTCCTGGATGAATGGAATACTTCGAATTGTGCGCATCTCGCATTATTTCTTCTTTTAATTCTATTACGTTAGGGATCCAGATTCTCAACGCAAAGCATAAAATTCCTTCATTATCTTTCTGAGTTGTGATTTCTTCTCCCGTCAGGTCGTCATCTTGACTCATCACTTCATTTTGACAGCGGCGAATCTTTTCTAACAATTCCGGTTGGAAAGTCATAGTGTAGATAGCTTCTGCAGATTCATTTGGAATACGAATCTCAATTTCCAATTTGTTGAATTCCTTGATTAAGTCTTCACACGAAGTTAACCGATTCAATCTTTCTTTTCTGCTCAGCGCATCTGCTACAACTTTTGCTTTCCCTGGATGATAACTAATTGTGACTTCGTAATCCTTTATCAATTCCAATCATCGACGTTGTCGCATGTTCAGCTCCTTTTGCATAAAGATATACTTTAGACTTTTATGATCTGTGTAAATTTCACATTTTTCACCGTAGAGATAATGTCTCCAAAGCTTCAACGCAAATACGATCGCTGCCAATTCCAGATCATGAATGGGATATTTTTGTTCATGAGGTTTAAGTTGTCTCGAAGCATATGCGATGACGTTACCGTGCTGCATCAGTACACATCCTAACCCGCGATACGAAGCGTCGCTGAAAATGATGAAATTTCCTAGCTCGTCTGGCAATACAAGTACTGGTGCGGTTACTAACCGATTTTTCAGCTCTTGAAAACTTTCTTCACACTTATCACTCCATTCAAACTTTTCACTTTTTCGAGTTAACTTGGTCAGCGGCATTGCTATTTTCGTAAAATCTTTGACAAACCTTCGATAATATCCTGCCAATCCCAAGAAACTTCGAACTTCTGTCGGCGTCCTTGGTCTTTCCCAATTTAACACAGCTTCAATCTTCGCTGGATTGACTTGGATGCCTTCTCTACTGATAATATGCCCTAGAAATTGTACTTCTCTTAACCAGAATTCACATTTCGAAAATTTTGCGTATAGTTGCTCTTTCCTCAGAATTTTCCAAAGCTATTCTCAAGTATTCTGTATGCTCTTCTTCTGACTTGGAGTAAATCAAGATGTCATCAATGAATACAATCACGAATTTATCCAAATATTTCTTGAATACTCTGTTCATCAAATCCATGAATGCTGCTGGCGCGTTTGTCAGACCGAATGCCATTACTAAAAACTCGTAATGCCCATATCTTGTACGAAACGCAGTCTTTGGAATATCTTCAGCTTTAATCTTCAATTGATGATAGCCTGATCGCAAATCTATCTTTGAAAACCATGCTGGTCCTTTTAGCTGATCGAACAAATCGTCGATTCTCGGTAAGGGATACTTGTTCTTGATAGTGAGTTTATTCAACTCTCGATAGTCGATGCATAATCGCATACTGCCATCCTTCTTCTTCACAAATAACACCGGTGCACCCCATGGGGATACACTAGGTCGTATGATGCCTCGGTCTAGAAGATCTTGCAGTTGCATTGACAATTCCTTCATTTCGACTGGAGCCATCCGATATGGAGCTTTCGAAACTGGTTCTGTACCTGGTGCTAGATCAATTGTGAACTCAATTTCTCGATCTGGTGGTAACCCTGGAAGCTCGTCTGGAAAGACGTCTGGGAATTCGCACACAATTGGAATATCTTCTATTCTAGGACTTCCTCTTTCAGTATCTAACACGTAAGCTATGTACGCCTCACATCCTTGTCGAAGCAATCATTTAGTCTGCATCACAGTAAGAAATTTCTTCTGCAGTTTTTCGCCTTTGAATATTACTGTTGCATTCTCCGCAGTTCGTAATTTGACTCTCTTATTCGCGCAATCTATCTGAACGTTATGACATGCTAACCAATCCATTCCCAAGATAATATCGAATTCTTCTAGCTTAAAAGCAATTAAATCTACCGAAAAATGATGTCCGACTATTTCTATATCACACGCAGGACATACTCGATCTACCGGAACTTGGTCGTCATTCGCTAATTTTATAATTAACGTTTCGCCCAACCATTCGATTTCACAATGCAACTTATCAAGAAATTCTTCAGAAACAAATGAACGAGTAGCTCCAGAATCAATTAATACTTTTGAAATTACAGAATTCACCAAAAGCGTACCTGAAATAACACTCGGACTCTGCACCGCTTCTTTCATGGTCATGTTAAAAGTTCTTGCTTTGGGTTGATTAGGCGGCGGCGGAGGTAATGCTAACATTCTTAGAACACTGGCTGCCATAGCTGATCCTTTACAATTTCTGGCGATATGCCCTTTCTTTCCACACTGGAAATAAGTTATTTCTGTTGTTCTACCTGTTGGACATTCGTTAGAATAATGCCCTTTCTGCTTACACCGATAACACGTTACATCCCTTTTGATACATACACCAGTATGCTTTTGATTACATGTCTTGCAGTACGGCACTGGAACTCTGACCATTCCCTGCTAACTGGAGGTTTGGAAACGATTACCTGCCTTCTGTGAACCTTGTCCTATCCTTTTAAAATTCAAATTTGCCCGGGCTTGGAATCCCGGCTTTTTGCTGGAGCGATCTTGGAAACTTCCCTGTCCCTTGTCTTTCTGAGATCTTTCACTTTCCCCTTCTATAATCAAAGCTTTCTGAACTACGGCGGTATACGTCGTTAATTCGAAAACTGCAACTTGGCCACGAATCCATGGTCGTAACCCTTCTTGAAACCTTTGAACTAGTTTTTCTTCAGTGTCAATCTGTTCTGGAACAAACCTAGCCAACTCAGTAAATTTGGCTTCATATTCTGCCACGGACATATTTCCCTGCTTCAGTTCTAGAAACTTAATCTGCATTTGATTCTTCACATAGCGAGGAAAATGCTTTTCTAAAAACAACTCTTTAAACCTATCCCATGCAATAACTTCTTCACCCTCTAAAGCCTTTTTAGATTCCCACCAATAATTTGCCTCTCCTTTCAACAAGTAACTAGCAAAATCAGTCTTCTGGTCCTCACCTACCTTCACTAGTGCGAACGCTTTCTCTACTTCTTTTAACCAGGTGGTAGCTTTAATAGGATCAGTAGTCCCTTCAAACTCTGGAGGTTTAAATGACTGAAACTGCTTAAAAGTAAAAACAAGTAATACTGGTGGTAATTGAAGCTCAGGACGAGGTGGCTGTTGTAACATTTGTTGTTGTATCTGCTGTTGCTGATGCTGCATCTGCTGCCGCATCACTACCATCTGTTGTTGCATCAGATGGAACATTTGGTTCATGGTCTCTTTAGTCTGATTTTCAGAATTGTTGTTAGAGGTCTCAGCCCTAGTCTTTCTTTTTGGTGCCATCTTCTTCTGATAATAAAACAGGTGATATTTATTTAATAGTTTAATAAACAATTGACAATATGTATGGAAAACAATTTATCCTGTATTCATAACATGGTTTTTTTAAAGAAAACATTTGCTGAGTGTACAGACTGGAAATGTAAACAGTTAAATAAAATAATTGTTCTCTTTTTTTTTAACAGGAATTATAATATGAAAAACTGTAAAGTGAAAGTAAATGCTGTAAAACTGTAAAGACTGAAATTTAAATAAAAGAATTTGAAAAAGTTCATCTTATATATATACGTGACACCAGCTTCAGGTGTAAATGCTTGATATAAAAAGTCTCGGGCTACTGGTCATCACTACGGCTACAAGTCACACTATCGCTACAAGTTAAACTACTACTACAAGTTAAACTACTGATACACACATACACACTACTCACTAGGTTATACTATGCTGCCTCTATATACACATGCACTCTGGAGTCAGCGTCTCAAACCCTCTCAGAACCCAGGCGGAATACGCCTAAGCTCCTCTCTAAGTGCCTGGACCAAAGTCTGTGCCAAGCGAAAAACCCTGTAGAACTCTGCAAAAGAAGGAGGTCCATCATGAGTCAAATCATCCAGCTCCCAAGTAGCAGTCATCAACACTGACTGTAATCGCTGTCTCATATAATAATCCGGCTGTAGGGCCGCTAACGGTCCTCTGTCCCTCTGATCAAACAGATGCATAATCTCCCAACACTGTGCCCGCCAATACTCCACATCATCCCTCATAACCCTATACTCATGGTATGGTACCATATGCGGTTGAGCAACCTGACCTACTGACTCCTGAAAAGGAACCCTCAGAATACCTGCACCCTGCTGGGGTAAACCTAACTGTAGATCCACATCATGCTCTCTCATCCCCTCTACTGGAATCATCTGAACTATGTCCGGCTCTGGGGCATGCACTGGTATAGGAGGTAACAATGGTGGTGGTGGTAACTCCCGCTCAATACCTAGTATAAACTGGTGCTCAATAGGTAAAGGAACCATCGGCTCGAAGAACTCAAATGGATCAAACATCTCTCTGGGGTCATACACTATCCCCTGTACTGGTGGTACCGGCTCCTGTGGCAATGGTGGTGGAGGTGGTAGAGGAGGAAACATATGCTCAGATACTGGAGGTATGGCTGGTGCTACTGGCCCAGTGACTGTCCTTTCGGAAGATGCAGAATAACCAGAAGATTCCATCTGATAATATACCAAAGAAAAGAAAAGGTCATTAACAATCCTAAGATTATTTCCCTATTCTAATCTGACCTAAATCCTAACACTATTCATCCTAATTTGACTATCCCTATCTTATGTGATCTCCCTATCCTATCTTAATCCTAATGTTCTTATTTTCAGGGACCAAACCTACAGCTCTGATGCCAAACCTGTAACGCCCTCCAGACCCGGGGTATAAGTCTGGGGGTTACTAGCTAATCACCAAACCTGTACAATTTGATTAACAATTAATAAAGAAATGAAATTAAACCCCTTTAACACTAACCAGGATCTTTTTAGGTTGAAGTATGAAAACAAGAACCACTAACTACTTTTATTACAAACCAACATTCAAAGTCTCACAAACTCTCTTTATTACAAACCATTGTCTAATTCATTTTAAGCTAAGTTCAACTTTTATTCAAACACACACACCTACTATCTATCAACACTCCACCTGCTCGGGCAACTCAAAGCTTTCTTCCTGGATTGGGATCAACACCTTGGGTATGAGAGGATCCTGAGGCTTGACCCAATCTTTACCACTCGAGTCCTGATTGGTTTCATATTCCTTCTTAACTGAAAACAATAAGGTGAATAACAACAAAAAAGGGGTGAGCCAAAAGTTGCTCAACAAGTCCACAAACATATAAACAGTGTTAAAGCATTTTAAATGAATTCGCCATCCCAGGTATATCTGCCAAGATATAACCTCACGAGAATAGAAAGAAGGCCATTACTAGCGAGTACAAATAAACTAAACTGGACACAAGTTCGCATCTATATTCTGCTGATCAGTCAGAATATAATGCAGATCCATATCTCAATATATAGATCCAGTCGGGTACCCAGGCACTACGGCCCACGTTGAGGCACCAGTCATCCCGGTCCTCAGGATTAAGACACACTCAGTCCTAAAATATCCTTATCTAGTCCATCGCTTAGCAACCGGGATAATCAGTATGCTTTGATATATTCCAAACACTAGAATATATCAATCTCCATGTGTTACCAACAGAATATGAATCAAGAATCCAAAGAAACGGAGAAATCAAGAATTGAATTGAAATATGAACAAAGGAATATGGATTGTATATTAGTGATCAAGAACAATAATCAAAAGAATGTAAATGTGATAAATATTTGAATCAATATCACTATTCTGAAAGTAGAATAGAGGAAAAACTTGCCTTCTGCGCGACTTACTGCAATTGAATCACTTATGTCTATCACCTTGGACTATTACTGACTCAACTGGCCTGGCTAGCTTAGCTTCTGTTGGCAAAACAGACTGGTTAAGTCACGTCATACTTCATTTGCATCTTGAATCGACTTCAAACTGATCCTAACATCTACTCATGCGCTTATGACTGACTCATGTATTACATATAAGCAAGTAAGACTCGATTAACCACATAATACACATAAGCACATAAGCACATAATCATTTTTATGGTTAAAATAATTTTTAAAACCAAAATTGACTCGCTGATCGCTCAACTGATCGTTATCTGACTCGTTTCCCATTTTTCTGGAATTTTTCGGACTCGTCTCGGCACGTAACATGACTGATAATCAAACAAGTCACAAAATCAACTAACTTCTAAAAAAAATTAAGCTTTGATATTATTTTTAATGAAAAGGATTCATTTTTCTGAGTTAACAGGCTTTCGTTTCACGCAAAACGGACTAACGGTTGAATTATTATTAATTAAATACTGATAATTCCATTTATTAATCATTATAAATAATTATTACTAATTTTTAAAACCCAAAAATAATTTTTAAATCATTATTTAAGAAAAATCAGGATTAAAAATAATTTTTCTATAATTTTTGAAATTAAAATGAATTTATTATGATTTATTGAAAATTATTTGATTAATTATCAAAATAATTAATCACTTTTAAATAATTAATAAGTAATAAATAAATAATAAATAATTAAGAAAATAATTCAATCTGATTTTTAGAAAATAATTCAGAATTATTTATAATATAAATTAATTAATTAAATAATTAATTAATCAATTTACAAAATAAATAAAACTGATTTTTAAAATTAATAAAAATAAACTAAAAATCAAAATTTCAGAAACAGTTGTCAGAAATTGGTTTCTGACAAAAACAGATCAAAACCGGGTAATCTGAACGGGTCAAACGGGTTGGATTCCGGGTCACCAAGAACACGCCGGAATTTTTCCAGATTTCGGTGAGTTCCCGGAGTCCGGCCAAGCTCCGATCAGCCCCAAATCAACACCGTTTGGTTATGTTTTTGAGTGCTTTACATTGCAAATCAATACAGCAATCCAACCACGGCCAAAACATCACAGAATAACTCCTGAATCAACTTCTCCGGCGAAATCGACATAAACTCCGGCCAAAAATCGAATTTGCAGAATCGTACATAAAATCAAACGTTTAATAGTGCAAATTAAAGCTATGAATACATACAATCAAAGCCCTAAACTTTCAGGAACCAAAGATTCACAGAAATCATCGAGTTATGTTTTGAAAATTCGACCTAAACCCTAGAATTCGTGAATCACTATCCAAGCATCGTTTGTTTAATTAAACACCATGAATCGACTGTAAATCATCTAACAAAGCTATATCAATCATCAAAACATCAAAATAACCCCAGAATCAAAAAGCCCTAATTCGAACATAAACCCTAGAAATCAAAAATCAAAAACGATGCAATAAAACGTGAAATTGATGCAAGAAACAGAAAGAACGGATCAAAACCTTCGATTTGAGTACTTGAATCACACGATTTGATGCTGTAATCAGTGAGAAATCACGACTTGATTCTTCGACCCGAACCCGTTCTTCCCGACCCGATTTCAGAGAATTTTTGGTAATTTTGCAGATTTTAATGATTAATTATAATTAATTAAATAAAAATTAGGCTATTTATAGTAGTAAAAATAATACTCCTAATTAAAATTAAGGGGCTAATTATACATTAAATAAAAATATTGGGCCCTAATTTTTTTATAATTTTTGAGTATTAAAATTTAATTTATAAATATATTATATATGCAATATATATGCCAAAAATTCCCAAAAATTGTGAATAATGCAAAAATGCAAAGAAATAATATAAATGAAAGTCCTATAATTTTATAAAAATAAAAATGTGATTTTTGTGGGGTTTTTGACACCCAATGGGGCCCGGAAAAATCATTTTTCGCAAAACGAGAAAATTTATAAATTATCTAGATGTTCAGAACAAGGCGATTGTAAAAGGCATTTGATGAAAAATAAGGCCCATTATTTTATTTGAAATACTGGCTTTAAAATCATCGTTTGGGTCGTAAAACATTTGAAATAAAACCTATAAATGCATAATAAAATATCTGAAAAATACCTTAAAATACAGAAATGACATGGGATACACGTATCACGTAACAGTTAGGGTTTATCAGATAATCACACATAAGTTACACATTAATTCACATATTTTATTATAATCACGATATAATATAAACGTAAAGTTCCCAGTCGTTACATTATGTGCTATATGTGACTTGTTGGTTAACTGTCGGTCTATATATTCGATGTTTACTTGTTTATTGCATAATTTTCAATCCGTTAATCAGATTTGGGTGAAACGAGGGGTAGATAGAAGTATGTTTTGAATAGAATCGTATGAGTTGAATATTGATAGATGGTTATGATATGTGAGCAGAAGAGGCGAGGCGTAGAAAAGCAAAACAGGTAGTCGAGGAGTAAAACAGTGGTGATTGAAAGCGAGTGCAGTATAGTAAGCTAGTACCAGGAAAGTGTTCTGAACTTTCTCGAGATATTGTAGGGATTGATAGTCCTGTTTTATATTGCAAGTGCTTTGAAACACGGAACCCTAAACCCTGATTCCAGTTATTGATCTTGAGCCGTAAACCTGATTCTTTCTAGACCATTGATTGTTGTATACCCAAATACGAACCTCAAATATACGATACTACTCCACAATTACATACAAACTAAATATCAAACACTGAACCAGATTGCTTACACACTCAAACCATTGTATCTTATGCCTTAAAAGGCCAAATCCTTGAAACCTTGAAACATTGTTTCCTTTGCTATCTAATTCTTTCAGTACCTAGCATCCATGCTTTGAAAATGCCATATTGATCCTTATGCAGATGGAAACCATTTTCATTATTTAATGTCCAATGTTGTTAATGATTCTGTTTATTGCTTATTACTGTTTATTCTGTTATTATGTTAGAATTGGATTATTTTTATAAAATTGTGGACCAGATTCGTGGTCAGACCATATAATGGTCAAGTTAGGCCAATGTGTGCCTTGGATCCAGTAGTTAGAGCAGTGTTGTGTGCTTTGCTCGTGGTTTGTGCGTGACTGATTAGCAGCCTAACCTTGGTTTTTAAAATGAAAATATAATATCCAATTCTAAATCATAATCTATTGTTCACTTGACATCATAACCATATTCACCTGATGATCATTATTCTCAGTTTTGTCATTGTGACTTGCTGAGCTAGTTAGCTCATTTGTGCGATGTTGTTTATGTTCTTTTCCAGTTAAGAAGGAACCGGTTAGTACCGAGTATCCCCAGTCCAGCGCGAGAGCTAGGGGTTCAGGTTGATCGAGTTGAGCTAGTAGGCTTCTTTTGGAATAATTTAAGTTTGTAAAAATTTGTAATATTGTTAATTACTCAGTTCTGAGTTGGAATAGTTGGTATTCGAATGTTTGTAACATAAGTAAGTTACGAGTGCCCCATTCCAGTCTATATTGCCCCCAGTTCCTTACTACCGGTATGAGGCTCTTCTATTAGAGCGTGATTCCTTGTTGGCCCAGATTCGAGAGCTACAACATATCATTAGGACTACAGAAGTTGATCGTGGTGTGAGGGAGCTTCGAGAGGAGATTCATGTGACACGGAGGGTTCTTGAGGCTAGGCTACATGGAGCTACACTACTTGGCAGAGGCCCTGATGTATTGATGAGATGGGCTACTGAGGTGATGGAGGACTTTGAGAGGCTGGGAGGACCAGAGTTTCCTTGGAGTTGAGTCAGAGATGCTGAGCAGTGTTATTATGGTTGTGTAGTATGTACAGTAGTGTGTAGTATGTACCTGTAGACTTTTGGGTTGTATTTATAGACTAGCTATGCTGACTAGTGAGTAGGTTGCTGTACCCTTTTATTTTTACTTCCGAAGCGTCTTTACGCTTGTACTACCCAAAACTTTTGATCTATATATATCAGTACATTTTCCTTTCCAGTACTGTCATTTACTTTATTGCACCTGTTTTACTTTACCTTATTTATTGCACCAGTTATACCCCTGTGATACCATGTATCCTGGTCTCCATAACTGTTTATATTCTGTAAAGAAGCATGCAATTTACTTAGTTCAACTGTTACAACTGTTTTCAAAAAGAGATATTTTCGTTTTACAAAACTTTTCTTTTATGCAAAGGATTTAATTTAAAAGCTAAATAAGTTGTTTGATTCTTTACAGAAAATGCCTCCCAGAAGAAATACCCGCACCAACACCCAGAATGAAGAAACCAACAACAACAACAATAACAACCAAGATGATACAAACCGGAATGCAAACCCAGGACCCATAGACTCAGCAATAGCCCAGATTTTCCAAATCTTGGCCCAACAAATAGTTCACCTGGCACAACAACAACAAAGACAGACCAATCCCCAGGTAACTTTCAAAACTTTTCAGGCAGTAAACCCACCAGAATTTAAGGGTTCCTTAGAGCCGATTGAAGCAAATGTTTGGTTAAAGGAGATGGAGAATGCATTTGCCTTAATGAAAGTAAAGGAAGAACAGAAGGTTGAGTTTGCAAGTTACTATTTGAAGAATGAGGCCACCTATTGGTGGGAGATGGTGAAGACGTTAGAAGGTATAGATGTTATTACTTGGGAGAGGTTTAAGGAATTGTTTTTAGAAAAGTATTTTCCTCAGTTTGTCCAGGATCAGATGGAGTTGAAGTTTTTAGAATTAAAGCAAGGAAATATGTCGGTGGCAGATTATGAGAGTAAGTTTGAGGAATTGTCAAGGTATGTGCCGTCGATTTGGATACTGACAGGAAGAAGGCTAAGAGATTCCAGCAAGGTTTGAAGCCATGGATCAGAGGGAAGGTAGCCATTTTTGAATTAGATACCTATGCAGGAGTTGTACAGAAGGCTATGATCGCAGAGACAGAGAGTGAAATGTCACAGAAGGAGAAAGAAAGCAAGAAAAGGGAAATTTGAAGGGAATGAAGGTCAGTCACAACCAGGGAAATTTCCAAATTTTAAGAAGGGCAAGTTTCAGCCAGGGAGGAATTTTAATTTTAAGAGACAAAATGCAGGCGACGGAGGCCAGGGCAACCGTCCAGTTAATGCGAATCAACCAAATCAGTTGAGGTTAACTTTTCCAGATTGTCAGGTATGTGGAAAGAAACATGGAGGAGTTTGTAACAAGTTGAATGTGGTGTGCTTTAAGTGCAACCAGAGAGCGCACTATTCAAGGGAGTGCCGAAATCAGCCAGCAAAAGAACCAGCAAGTAAGGATCAGCCTATCCGGAATCCAGCAGTGAAGGTTCCAACTATCGGATTTACGTGCTTTAAATGTGGAAAGCCAGGACATATAGTAAGAGATTGCAAGACACCAGCCCTAGTCAATAATGCATTGAGGATTATGGGATCTACCCCAGCAGTGAATGAGACTCCAAGGGCTAGAGTTTTTGATATGTCTGTGAAGGATGCTATCCAGGATACTGATATCATGGCAGGTACGCTTAATGTGAATTCTTTATGTGCCAAAGTGTTAATAGATTCGGGAGCAACTCGATCATTTGTTTCACAAGATTTTCTTAGTATGTTAAATTGTTCAGTTGAGTATTTAAATGAAATAATGACTGTGGAATTAACAAATCAAGAATATGTATCTGTTAATCAAGTTTGTGGGAATTTTGAGATTGGTAGTAAGTTTTGTGTAGATTTGATACCATTTAAGTTAGGAGAATTTGGCGTTATTTTAGGAATGGATTGGTTATCTAAGCACGATGCCCAGATAGATTGTCGAAAAAAGAAGGTAATGGTGAATACGCTAGATGAAAGAATAGTAACGTTCAAGGTTCGGAAATAAGTAAAAAAATTCTTAACGATGACTCAAGCCAAGAAGTTACTACGGCAAGGATGCGAGCATTTCGTGGCATATGTGATTGACAGAAGTCAGAAGCCAGCGAAACTTGAAGATATTCCAATAGTGAATGAATTTCCAGACGTGTTTCCCGATGAGTTACCAGGACTTCCTCCAGACAGAGAAATTGAATTTGCAATCGCCTTAGCACCTGGAACAGAACCAATATCCAAGGCCCCGTACAGAATGGCGCCCGTTGAGATGAAAGAGCTAGCAAAGCAATTGCAAGAGTTATTAGAGAAGGGAATAATCAGACCCAGTGTATCCCCATGGGGTGCACCGGTGCTATTTGTTAAAAAGAAGGATGGAAGCATGAGACTGTGCATCGACTATAGGGAGCTCAACAAGCTTACAATCAAGAACAAGTACCCGTTACCCTGACTAGATGATCTATTTGACCAATTGAAAGGAGCCAAGTACTTCTCCCAGATTGATTTAAGATCGGGATATCATGAACTGAAGATCAAGCCAGAAGATATACCAAAGACAGCTTTCAGAACAAGGTATGGACATTATGAATTTTTAGTAATGTTTTTTGGATTGACCAATGCACCGGCAGCGTTCATGGACTTGATGAACAGAATTTTCAAGGAGTATTTGGACAAGTTCATTATTGTGTTTATAGACGATATTTTGATTTATTCAAAGACGGAAGAGGATCAAGCGGAACATTTGAGAATAGCTTTGGAGATTTTAAGAAAAAAGAAGTTATATGTTAAATTCTCGAAGTGTGAGTTTTGGCTACAGGAAGTTCAGTTCTTAGGACATATAGTCAGTAATGAAGGGATCAAAGTGGACCCAACAAAGATTGAGGCAATTACAAATTGGGAAAGACCGAGAACACCCACCGAGGTAAGAAGTTTCTTGGGATTAACGGGATATTATCGTCGATTCGTCCAAAATTTCTCAAGGATTGCAACACCATTGACAAAGCTTACACGGAAGAATGAAAAGTTTATATGGAACGATAAATGCGAAGAAAGTTTTCAGGAATTAAAGCAAAGATTAATTACGGCGCCTGTTTTATCACTTCCAGACGATCAAGGGAATTTCGTAATTTATAGCGATGCTTCTCATAAAGGACTAGGGTGTGTTCTAATATAGCACGATAAGGTGATTGCGTATGCGTCAAGGCAATTGAAACCACACGAACAGAAATATCCTACTCATGATTTGGAGCTAGCAGCCATAGTTTTCACTTTGAAAATTTGGAGACATTATCTGTATGGAGAAAAGTGTGAGATTTACACGGATCACAAAAGTTTGAAGTACATATTCACACAGAAGGAGCTTAATATGAGGCAAAGGAGATGGTTAGAAGTGATCAAGGATTACGACTGCTCGATTAATTATCATCCCGGTAAAGCGAATGTTGTAGCAGACGCGTTGAGTCGGAAGGAAAAGTTAAATGTGTTATCAGTACCTGAAGAGATATATAAAGAATTTCAGAAACTGGAATTGGAGATTAGAGTTTGCAAGCCTGATGAAGTAAAAGTGTACAGTATGACTTTCCAGCCGGAGTTATTAAAGAAAATAAAGAAGTGTCAAGAAGATGTAATGGATCAAGATATAAATCGTTTGGTAGGTGAAGAATTGTGCACACAAAAGGATGATCAAGGTATTCTTAGGTTTTCTTCAAGAATTTGGATTCCACCGGTGACGGAGCTGAAGAATGAAATTTTACAGGAAGCACATAATTCAAGGTATTCAATCCATCCCGGGAGTACCAAAATGTACATAGATTTAAAGGAAAATTATTGGTGGCCAGACATGAAGAGGCAAATTGCGAAATGGGTTAGCAAATGTTATACATGTCAGAGAGTTAAAGTCGAACATCAAAGACCAAGTGGATTGCTACAACCATCGGAGATTTCAGAGTGGAAGTGGGAACATATTGCCATGGATTTCATAGTTGGATTACCAAGGATAAGGGCTAATCATGATGCCATCTGGGTCATAGTGGATAGACTTACCAAGTCAGCTCATTTTCTGCCTATAAATGAAAGATTTTCGCTCGACAAATTAGTCCATATGTACCTGAAGGAAATTGTAGTTCGTCATGGAGTTCCTGTGTCCATTGTATCGGATCGAGATCCAAGATTTAATTCAAGATTTTGGAATAGTTTTCAGGAATGTTTGGGAACGAGATTGAATATGAGTACAGCTTACCACCCACAGACGGACGACCAAAGTGAAAGAACGATCTAGACGATTGAAGATATGTTGCGTGTTTGTGCTATTGATTTCAAAGGAAGTTGGGACGAGCATTTACCTCTGGTAGAATTTGCTTACAACAACAGTTATCACGCCAGTATTGGGATGCCACCCTACGAAGCCTTTTATGGACGCAAATGCAGATCTCCAGTATATTGGGATGAAGTAGGAGAACGCAAAATACTTGGACCTGAATTAGTACATGAGACAAAGGAAGTAGCTCAGAAGAGATTGATAGCCGCACAGGACCGTCAAAGGAAATATGCAGACCAGTCAAGGAAAGATATGGAATTTGAAGAAGGAAGCTTGGTATTACTGAAATATCACCGTGGAAAGGACTAACGAGGTTTGGAAAGAAAGGAAAGCTGAGCCCAAGATATGTTGGACCTTTTGAGATTCTAAAGCGCGTTGGCAAAGTAGCTTACGAATTGGCGTTACATCCGCACATGGAGCATATTCACAATGTCTTTCACATATCGATGCTTAAGAAGTATAATCCAGACTCCAGACATGTAATAGAATATGAGCCAATAGTGCTTCAGGAAAATTTGTCATATGTAGAAATTCCGAAAGAGATTCTAGAGGAAAGAGAGAAGGTATTGAGAAATAAAGTGGTAAAGCTAGTAAGAGTATTATGGAGAAACCCAAAGGTTGAAGAGTTAACCTGGGAGTTAGAAAGTGATATGAGAGAAAAGTACCCTCGTTTGTTTTCTTAAGAGATTCTGAGGACAGAATCCTTTTAAGGGGGGTAGGATGTAATATCCGAGATATATCGTGTAATTATTTTTGCTAATAAATAATTATTATATGTGTTCAGTATCTATTCTGTGAATTATTTATTAAGTGTTAAATGTGTTTGGATATTTAAAAATAATATTAATTGAGTATTTTAATTTTCATATGTCCAAAATAAAATATAGATAATTATCATATCTTCCTAATTATTTTTATGTTGATTTATGAATTTATAGGAATCATATGAATTTTATAAAATCTTTTTCCAGGTATTTAAAATCTATTTTATAAAAACGGGAACCAACCGACGTCATCCGTTTTTACGTTTTTATAACCCGAAACTCTTCCGAGAACTCCTTCCTAACCTAATTGTAATATTCCGAGCATTTTCCATGTTTCGACTTTTTCGATCCGGCGTACGGTTTGTCCTGCGCGGGTCCCGGCGCAACATTTTTGATACAATATTCGTTTCGGTAAATCAATAAAACTCGAATTTTCGATAAACGGGAGCTTGTTATTAAACTATCACAATTATCACCTCGTAATACGTGTAACCAGGGGCTGAGACCAAGACCGCAGTACAAATTGTACTGATTTGGATAATTATCCCGAAAACCGATACCGTTTGGATCAGTTTTTACAAATAAACGTACCGTTTTATATCCGGAATGATCCAACGGGATACTAATTTCCGTAAATATAAATAGCCTTTTACCGTATTTTATTCCGTATCAAAATCATTTGCAGTCAGCCAAAAATATAATTTTCCAAAGAAAATACTTATATTCATATAATCTTCTGAAAATCAAACCTACTTTTGGAGGTGTTATTGATCTTTGTTTGGAAAGCTCGAGTAACCAATTTGAAGGTCTTGAAGAGCTCTATCAGATTCTGTGATCCATACACCTGCAGAAATCAAGGTTTATTTTCTGGAAATTTGTTTATTTTCGAATTATTTTTATTAAAAATATGAATTTTTGTTCGGATGGTTTTTTGTATGATTTGATGATTGCATGTTATAACGCTCGGGAAATATTATGTAATTATTTTTATCAATAAATAATTATTATGTGAGTTTTGTGTGAATTTTTGGTGAATTAATTGATGATAAATAATAAAATTTGGATGTTTATTTCTGATAAAATTTAAATATTTTAATTTCCAATTATCCAGAATTAAATCTAGATAATTTTGATATTTCTCTGGTAATTTTTGAATAATCATATGATTTTATAAGGATTTATATAATTAATAATGATTATTTTTACATAATTATAAAATTACTTTTTAGAATTAGAAATCGTCCCACTTCAATCATTTTTACGTTTTTACAACCCGAAACTCTTCCGAAAACTCCTTCCTAACCTAATCTGATAATTCTGAACACTTTTTATGTTTTGACTTTTTCGATCCGGGATACGGTTTGACCTGTGCGAGTCCCGGTGTGAAATTTTCGATACGCAAACCATTTTATATATCGATAAGAACCCATATTCTCAAAAGGCGATATATTCTTACTTTAATTTCGTATAAATTATGTTATATGAGGCTCTATTTTAATAATTATCCAATTCTGGTATTATAATCGTATCATCTTTTTAGTTACTTAGCGGCTAAGTAACCTATTTTCGGATCCAATATATAAATGTAATTTTTGAATTATTAAACAAATAAAATATGTAATGCTTTTGTCAGCTATGTGTTGTTGTATTATCAATTGTCTATGATTTGTTGGACGCAGAGATTAATTTTATAATTAATTATCGAGCTGTATGCATTTAATTCATTTTAAAGTGATTTTATTGAATATTTATTCCTAAAAATACTAAAAATATTTTTAAAATTATTTTTGTTATTCTATAATTTCATTTATTATTTTTAGTGGTTTATAAAATTTAGAAATCAATATTTTATTAATTATTTAATTTTAAATAATTTTCTGATTGCAATTATTTATTAAATTCGTGTTTAATTCCAAAATTCTTCAGAAATTATGAAACTCGTATTTATTTAAGTTGGTAATTTTCCGAGAATTTTAAAATTATTCTGGTAATTTTTGGGATAAATTTCCCCTGCGTGTTGTTTCGTTTATTCATTAAAAGCGGGTATGTTGTGCGTTTAAGAAATACATAGAAAGTTCTGAAAATTTTATTTTATTAATTTTTATTATTCCGGAAAATTTTAAATTTGTTTTAAAATATTTTATTCATAAAATGTATCGTCTAATGATAAATCGCGGAGTAATTCCGGGTCGTGGAATAGAACGAATACGACACTAAATTAGATAAACACGACTTTTTCCCCCAAATTCATTTCTCTCTCTCATATCACTCTCTCTCCCCTCTGCATCTCTCCTCGTTTTCTCTCCCTCTCCGTTGCTGCGTTTTTCGGCCTCTGCGGTTCTCCGCCTGTAACCACCACCGGTTCCACCCCCTTTCTGTTTCCTTTCCGTTCCTTCGATTTCTCCCCTGTAATTATCTCGTTTTTGCCCCGTTCTCCTTCTTCTTTTGCTTGCAGTGTATATATCGTGTTTATATGTGTGTGTTGTGCGTGTGTCGAGTGTGTGCTGCGCGTGTGATGCGCGTGCGTGTGTGTAATTTATGTTCGTATGTGTGTATCTGTGTGTGTGAGGTGTTGCTCCCTGATCCTGCTCCGGTTGCCGCCGGCCTGAGTCCGGCCAGGCGACCTCCCTGTTCCCAACGCGTGTTGTACAGTTCCGGTTGTGTGAATATTGATTGTTTATTTTTTTTAATTTTCTCCAGGAAAAATAATAATTGATTGATGTTTTGTGAAATAATATTTATGCAGAAATTATAATAAACAATTGATGAAATTCGTGTCGGATGTCCGTAGTAAACGGAAACCAGCGAATTTTATCGCCGTCGGCGATGAGCTTCGGCGAGCCGATGGTGGACCGTGATGATTTTAATCTGAGTCCTAAATTATAAATAAATAAAATACGAATAACAGTACATAATAATTGAATTGTATCGATGATTGGGATTGCGAATGGTATTTAGGTGTGATTGTTGTGATTGAATTGTGGTTGTGATTGACGTCGAAATGATTCGACGGGTAGGCCGATAAATAGAGGAAACGATGCCCGATTTTCGGGAAAATAAATTCTGAAAATACGGGACCGTAACCTGTAATTGTCGGTAACGTCGAACAATGATATAATCAAACTTTATGAAACTAATTTGCGTGACGTGACAAGATATTTTGTGAATAATCGATTACCCTGTATTTCAAAATGACGAGTATACGTATTTTCTGAAAATAAATACCGAACCGAATTTTGAAGATATGAACCATAACTGCTATGTGTATTTCGATAATGCATATAAATATGAATTTAGTTATGAAATCGTATGGGTAAAATAGGATGACGATTTGATGTTAAGTTTAAGCGGTTATCTGAATTAGGGTATTTCAACCCTGTAGGTTTTAGACGGAAGACCCGAGACATGACATCGGACTAGGAATGATCTAGAGATTAGACATCGAGATCAACGAAGTTCCAACCAAAGGGTCTGAATGTTGGGATCGTATCGAGAATAGGATAGTAGGTAGACGATAAAGCCGAACGGTCAAAGTCGAACCAAAGTCAACCAGTAATAACTGTTAAAGCTTATTGAGGCAAGTATTCCCGAACTTTCTTTTAAAATATTGCAAGTATTCTTGAATTTCTTTTAAATACTGCAAATATTATTCGCTCCTAATTTAAGTTCAGAATAGTTAACTGTTTTATATTTTGCTGCAATTACTCTTATGATGCCAGTTCTTTTCATTATTGTTCCTATAACTCGATTGCTCTCTTGAGCAAATACCCATTCTTTCGGGTTATTTGCGAACCCTGAATTGGGAAGTTTTGACTTCAAAATGGTTTGACATCAAAACACTCTACGGGCTGGATAGTGATACTTTGGGGATTAAGTTTTACTTAATCCTAAGGACTGAAACATAATTGGTGCCTTGAGATGGGCCGTAGTGGCTGGGGACCCGACTGGATCTGTACGGGTAGGTATAGATCTGCACTGTATCCTGACTGATCAGCAGGATATAAGTGTGAATTAGTGTCCAGACTAATTTATTGTTGATCGCCATTAATGGCATTCCTTCTTGAAATAAAGTGTGTTTATGGATTAAAGTTATTCTTTCTTAGCACTCAGTTTCGGGAAATTACAATGTTTCTAAATAAATTCGGGGTTCAGATTGTTGCTGATGCATTAGTTGCTCAGTAATAGTTAGAATCTTGAATGAATTGAGATCTTCTTAATTATTCAACCCGTGTTTATCAGGCTGGTTTAACAGGCTAAGTCTATGGAAACTTAGTCAATAATGATGGATACTGAATAGTTAGGGATTTCTTGAACGTCGTTTTATGAATAGTTATCGCATTCGTTGCTCAAGTATGAAGTGTTACTAGAAGTTATTTTGAAAACACGCGACCTCTAAAGCTCTTATAAAATGTCATTATTTCCTATATGATTTATAGCAATGCAAATCAAATTGAATTTAAGATAACGAAGTATATCCTTTAAATGATTTCATGTTTCGCTCTTCAAAATATTTCAGAGATTTTATCCAGAAGTTTTCTTTGATTTTAATGCTTGAAACTCAAAACATATACTTGCAGGGCATTTTGGCTCACTCTTGCTTTGTCAATTCTTATTTCTGCCAGAAACAGATAAGGATTAAAGTGAATAGCTTTGATAGACAGCAGAAGTTAGAGAAATTTCCATTGCGAGAGGTTGAAGGTGTTAGAAGAATGTGACAAGAGCAGTAGTTCAAAGGTATTTACACTTGTATTATAGTTGAAGTGAGTTGTAGAAGGTTAGATTCTTGTTTCATACCATAACCTGTAAAAGATCCAGACTCAAGGGGTTATTTATTTATTTCTTTACTTTATGTAATAATGGTTTAGTAACACCAAAATTTGACCCCGGATTTGGGGTGTTACAGTTTGGTATTAGAGCTGCAGGTTATTGGTCACTGAAATAAGAATAGGTGAGAGTAAGATAGGAATGATAGGTCGTACAAGATAGGAAAGACCCTAGGCATATTCAGGATAAATTGAGTTGAGTGCGAATTAGGGATAGCAGATCCGATAAGGAGTTGGTAAGATAGGATTGATGGGAAAGTGTAAGACGAATATCACAACAACATAGGTATATTGAATTCTTAGATCCTACAGTAATGAGGGATCGACAGATCGACGGAGATGGGGTATGTTACTCTACTTTTCATGTGGTTTTGAAAAATATACGATTGATTCTTGTGAGAATTTGTGTAAGAGAAGCTATTATTTAACTTAGAATAAGGCATTAGGACGCGTACCACGCCGGAGGCAACCAGTTGATGGAAGCTGATGAAGAACTAACGTTGCACATTTTGAAGGCATCATCGTTGCAAGAAGATTCTTACCACATACCGGGCGCTGCGCGAGGAATGATATCTACCTTCCTAGATATAGGTAAGTCTAGAAAGAAGGTGCGACCCTAGTTACAGACAGAATGTCAAAGCACATGCGTGGTTGTAAGCATAACGTCAAGGACGATGACAAGAATGTCAAGGACGCCCGGGAAATATTATGTAATTATTTTTATTAATAAATAATTATTTTGTGAGTTTTGTGTGAATTTTTGGTGAATTAATTGATGATAAATAATAAAATTTGGATGTTTATTTCTGATAAAATTTAGATATTTTAATTTCTAATTATCCAGAATTAAATCTAGATAATTTTGGTATTTCTCTGGTAATTTTTGGATAATCATATGATTTTATAAGGATTTATAGAATTAATAATGATTATTTTTACATAATTATAAAATTACTTTTTAGAATTAGAAATCTTCCCACTTCAATCGTTTTTTCGTTTTTACAACCCGAAACTCTTCCGAAAACTCCTTCCTAACCTAATCTAATAATTCTGAACACTTTTTATGTTTTGACTTTTTCGATCCGGGATACGGTTTGACCTGTGCGAGTCCCAGTGTGAAATTTTCGATACGCAAACCATTTTATATATCGATAAGAACCCATATTCTCAAAAGGCGAGACATTATTACTTTAATTTCGTATAAATTAAGTTATAGGAGGCTCTGTTTTAATAATTATCTATAACGACTCGTGTGTTTTTGAATTATTAAAATATTTGATTATTACGGAAATTATTAAATAAAATATGTGTATTGGTTTTAACCGCTCTGTGTTGGTTGATTATTATATAGGTGTAATTTATAATATACCGGGTTGTTCGTGTGATTAATTATGGAATCGTATTGGATTGTTTTCATTTTTAAAAGTGGATTTGGTGCAAATTTATTTGCATAAATATTGGGAATGTTTCAAAAAAATTATTTTTATGATTTTATAATAACAATAATTATTTTTAGGATTTTATAAAATTGAGAAATAAATATTTTATTAATTATTTATCTTTAAATGATTTTCTGAATGCTTTTATTTGTAAAATCCATATTTAATTCTAAAATTCTTCAAAAATTATGAAACTCATATTTATTTAAGTTTGGAATATTCCGAGAATTTTAAAATTATTTTGGAAATTTTTGGGATTAATTTCACGCGCTCGTTGTTTCGCTTCATTGATAAAAGCGGATATAAAGTGCATTTTAAAAATCGTTTTAAAATTTCAAAATTCATTTTTATTAACTTCGGGATATTTTTAATATTTTAAGATTATTTTCATGATTTTCTGAATGTATTTTAAGTACACCTCGGTTCGTTAAATGAGAAATACGGGTATAAATTGCGTTTCAGAAATTATTTTAAAATTACGGAATTTATGTTTTTATAAACTTCGGGATAATTATGATATTTTAAAAATATTTTCGTAATTTTCGGGGGTTGTTTTATTCGCACCCCGTTTCGTTAATTTCGAATTTCGGGATAAACCGGGTCTCAGAATTTTAGTAATTATTCAATAATATGTGTTTGAATAATAAATATTGTACTATAACTTGTACTACCAGATGTACTACAACGATTAGTACAGCAAAAATAATAAAAAAAAAAGATAAGATAAAAATGCAAAAATAAACAGGAACAAGAGAACTCTGTCTCTCCCTTTATTCTCCTTAGTCCCTTCGGGTTCACCCTTTTCGCCGGATTTCTCATCCCCTGAGTGCGTACACACGCGTGTGTCGCGTTCCTGGTGATTCCCTGTGTTCTTTCTGATTTGCTGCCTATGGGTTTTCCGGCCGCCGCCGGATTACTTCCGGTCGGGTGGTCTACACAGTTGTGCGCGAGTATAGTGGTGTGTGTCTTGTTGGTGTTGCCGCCCTATTCTTTCTTTTTCCGATGATTACCTTTGTTCCACCTATTTATTCTTTGTTTATCTCTGACTGTGTGATGTCTGCGGTTGTTGGCGCGTGATACGCTTGTATCGTGCTGTGTTAATTGATTGTTCATTTATTTATTAACTGAACTTTTGATTTTTCTGCAAATCGTTTGATTAACAATTCATGAAAGAAAATAATTGTTGTGCATAATTATAGAATTTAATCGATGAAATTCGTGAAGGATGTCCGATGTAAATGGAAACCCGTGAATTTTATCGCCGTCGGCGATGAGCTTCGGTGAGCCAACGGTGGACGGTCATGAATTTATTCTGAGTCCTAATACGAATAAAAATATAAAATACAAATAAGAGTATAGTTAAATAATATCGGTGATTGGGATTCGTGCAATTGGATTGTGATTTGGATTGTCATTATAGTTGTTGTGAAGTGATTTGACGTCGATATTGTGTTCGATGGGTAGCCCAATAAACAAAGGAGGCGCTGCCCGATTTCCGGGAAAATCGAACTACGGAAATACGGGAGCGTATCCGAGGATTATCGGGACGTCGAGCGAGTATAAGTAAATACATATATGTATGTTTATATAGAACCTGATTGTAATTTTTGTTGTATGTTTTGACCAAAACACAGTAACCCTAATTTCGTAAAATGACGAGTATACGTATTTTCTGAAAATGAACACTGGTTCGATTTCGAAAATATGAACCATAATTGTTTTCTGTGTTATTCTAATATGAATAATTACGAGTTGGGTTTGAATATCGTTGGGTAAGAATTAGTATCGAGGACATGTCAAGCATACCTAGACGTCTAACGTAGGGCATTTCGACCCTGTAGGTTATGATCGAGAACCTGAAAGTGGACGATGGACTAAAGATAACCTAGTGGTCAATTGACGAGTTCAGTAGAATTTCAACAGAGAGACCTGGGTGTCAAAGTCGAATCCAATGAGATCTAGTGGTTGGACGTTAGAACCTGAGCAACAGAGTCGGCTCAGAGTTGATTAGTAATAGCTGTAAAGCCTTGTAAGGCAAGTACTTCTGAACTTTTCTTCAAGATATATTGCAAATATATTTTTGAACTGTTTCATAACATGTCGCTACTATTCAAAATAACCCATGTTTTATATAGCAAGTGCTGTAAACAATTTACCCTTGAACCCTGATCTTTCTTGATATTGAGCAATAAGCCTTATTCTTTGTAAAACCATCCTTTGGTGATCCTCATATACAAACCACACAAATATGATACTACTTTCCAAATGTATCACTACCAAATACAAAATACTGAAACAAAATTGTTTAAAAACACAGAAACTTTTATACTTCAACCATTCTTTATAACATCAAAGAACTATACCTTGAAAAATCATTTCTGACCTAATACCGAATGCTGGTACAAATTGAAAACAGTTTCTTATACATACCCTGATATATCCTTGAGATATCCATGAGTTTCCTTACATTTTTATGCAAATATTTAACCATCATTGTTTATGATCTTGTTTTATTGAATTATATGGTTATCATCTGGAACTGCTTTAGGATTGGATAGTTTTTATATATGTGGACCAGATTCGTGGTCAGACCATACCAATGGTCAAGTTAGGCCAATGTGTGCCTTGGATCCAGTAATTAGAGCAGTGTTGTGTGCTTGCTCGGGGTTAGTGCGTGACTGATCAGCAGCCTAACCTTGGTTTTTAAAACTTAAAAATGAATATCCAATTCTAATGATGAGTTAAAAAGCAACTTAATTCCTTTGAATCATTTCAATTGATCATTGTTTAACCTCAGTTATCACTATTATGACTTGCTGAGCTAGTTAGCTCACCCTTGAGAATCTTTTATATATTTTACAGTTGTAAAGAATTTGGATGATAGTGAAGTTCCTCAGTCCAAAGTGCGGGCTAAGGTTCCAGGGAGTTGAATCAAGCTAGCAGAAGCTTCATGCGGTATAGAGATAGTCAGATTGTAAGAATGATTTTATTATCAATTGTAAGTTAAATTAGTTGGGATTTGGTACGTTGTAATAAAAGTTAAGGTTGTGGCTTGTTTTCATACTTTAACCTATTGCGATCCGTGGTTTTGTGAAGCAGGGTCTTTATAAATAATATTTCTTATACAGATTTATATATTGTGTTTGCGTTGTGGACCCCAAACTTCTGACCCGGGTTTGGAGGGCGCCACAGGTTGGTATCAGAGCTACAGGTTATAAGTCACTGAAACAAGCCTAGATTGTCGGGATTGGGTAGAGGGTTAGGATTAGGAATAGGAAGTAGAAAGATAAGACGTTGTGAGATTGAGTGCGATGGTATAGTAGGTCTCCGGCATAGTTCGTATTGCGATTCGGGATTCTCAGCTTGTGACGTGATTTCCAGACAACGGCAATGGCAGATCCTGATTTCCTGATGTCATTCGATCGTTTAGAGCTTTCCGTTCGAGGATCGTCATCTTCTTTCAGATTGGATTTGTACCTTGTTCCTCCACCAGCATTAATGGTATTACCTTCTGTTATAACGATTGCACTTCTTCAAGCTATTCTACGCTACTTTTCTACCTCTTGATATGAGACTACCTATTCAAGAACCTCCATCTGTTTATTCTTGTTTCACTGGACATTCGGCTGTGAGTGTATCTCTTTAATCTACCCTACATCCTGTTCTATACCCCCAGTTTAGAACTTGTCCAATGAAGCAATTGTACCTACAAGGATGGATTCGAGAGCTACAGTAAATGGTGAGCGCTTGAGTATAAATAGAGGTGAGACGAAGTTTAGAAAGGAGATTTAAGTGTTTCAGAGGATAGCTGTTATCGGGTTAAAAGAAGCCCTTAGTGACTAAGCCACCCGTGAATAAGTATGGGATGAACTAGATGAATTTTGAAGGAGTAAGAGAGAAAAGTATAAACCTGGGATTTTTGTGAAACTAAATGATGATGATATGATAACTGCGATATGTAAAGTAGTGATGTGATGTGATAGGGGTAAACTTTGTTCTATGAAATAGACTTGTGGACTATTGGATAGTCTGTTCTATTTAACTACTGTAACGATATTGTCGGGAGTATCACCAGTATGGGAGCTTTGATGTGAAACTACGAATAAGATAATGTGCGACAACAATTGAAGTTTCGTCGATCAAGGAAGGTAAGTGGACATGATGAAGGAGAAAAGGTAGATTGGAGTGAACAAACTTTTATGTGATTGTTTCTTTAATATGGTACCTCGTTATAGGTCGGAAGGACAACAACCAACTCATATAGTAAGGACAACCAAGTTTGTGATTTTTTAAACTTTTTAGACAAAATTTTCGAAAAAGATTTTCCTTTACAAATTTCTAAAAGCCTTTTTGAATAAAATGATTTTTAAACATTGGTTGTCGAGTTACTACTTGAGTTTCTTGTTTGTTAGGAAGCCTGGATTACCTGGAAAGATGTTGTTTCAGACCTAGTATTGCTAATTCCAAGAACGAGGTAACCTGCGATTATGAAGAAGTTAATTATTCCTAACAGTAAGGTGCAAGTATTATTTGATAAAATTTACAGCATAATCAGCGTACGGAGTAACTATACATTCAATTACTAGGACTATCAGAGTTCAAAGAATTCATTGATTCAACAGAAGCCGGAGCGTGATCGAAAAGATTGAAAAGATTTCCAAACCTCTCTAAAAGAAGAATATTGTTAACAAAAGGATCGTTATATCGTATGGTTCGTGGTTATTCTAAATTAAAAGAGGAAGCCCGAAGTTATCAGATAAGAACACCATTATGATCGAATTGTTAAAGTATTATACGTGTAGGTGCGACGTTACAGACGCGAGACTTGACAAGTAAGAATCTACCATAATGCTTAGTTGCGAAGACATTTTAGCATACTTCTAAAGTTGTTATATGATATAATTGGGAAATGATCAAGCAAGCTCGAAAGATGAATACAGGTGAAATGTGGATGGTGACCAACGGTATCATTCTCGTCCTCAACATTACAACGTATATTCCTTTTTAATTCCTAAAAATGTATGAACTTCTTTTCTTAATTCTTTATGATGATATCAAAAAGAAAGATATTCCATTCCTTTCAAATTTATTGGCTTCCCTCAAATTTTGCTTTCTGATTGGGACAAATAGTGTTATGGTAAGACACTTTGTCAGAATGACGAAGAGTCGGGTGGGACGCCACCTAATCATGTGCTGTATGCCATATGGTATGAAAGACTGGCCATCTTAAGTACCAATGTGGTTGTCTCATTCATATTCAAATCCTTGTTTCTTCTTTCTTTTCAACTCTAATTTTGTTGGACTTTGAATCCTTCTAGTCATTTCGTTATACTGTCATTCTTTGCAAGAGGTTTTCAAGCAGGAATTCAACGTATCCTTAATCAAGCGGACGGAGTTCCATCTAGCTCTTATGCATGGAAAGCAAACAAAGGCATATGACGAGAATTGCAAATCGCTAGCCCCAGTTAGGGATATGCTAAGAACCAAGGGAATCTACTCCAAGGAGGAATACGTCTCCGAGAATGAGAAATTACGATTTTCCTGTGAAATATATTATTCAGAATACGAATGTGGTGATGTGAATGATTATCGTGAATACTTTATGCGTTAAAGTATTGGAAGATATGAGAGAAACTTAATTGTTTATCTCTCAAGGTTTTATTGATAAGATTAGGATCAAAGGATTAATAAGTTAAGAATGTGAAAGTGTTGAATAAGGGAGTACTAATGGTGAAATTGAGATTCCTGGCAATAAGTTGTGAAGAATTGATATCATGGAAGATAAGAGGTTTTGATATTATTCTAAGGAATGGATTAACTATTAAAGCGTGATGTCCAGGAAGACCGTCTTGATGAAAAGATAAATTCTGAGGATGTCAAATGAGAAGGTGATGAGGTTCAGAAGATGAAATAAGGTAAAGAATTTGTTGATGATGATTATGGTAATCAAGATGTGAGCATTACGGTGAATATGAGATAAATAAAAATCAGGAGTAAACAGAATTTGAAGATTTTATAGTTTCAAGATATATTTGCAGACGAATTACCAAAAATTTTCTTCCCGATAAAGAAAAGAAGCTCGCGATTTACTTAGCGCTTGAGATGAAACTAATGACTACGGCCTTATCTAAAATGGCACCAGTTAGAACGAGGAAGTTAGCAAAGCGGATGTAAGAAATGCTAGGAGAAGAAGCAATTAAACCCGGTGTATTCCATGAAGTGTACCAGTACTATTTGTTAATAAGAAAATGGAAGTATGAGATTATGCGTCAACTAAAGCCAGCTCAACAAATTTACTATCAAAAGCAAGTACATGTTACCTCGACCCAATGATTTATTTGATCAAACGAAAGAAGCAAAGTACTTTTATGAGATTGATTTAAGACTTGGTATTTCACCAACTGAAGATTAAACCTACATCAAAGATAATTTTCAGAACTAAGTACTGTTCTCGTATCGTCAATTGGATTAACCAATATACCAGTAATATTTGAACTGGATGGAGAACCTTTAAGGGATATCCGGGTAAGCTATAGTTGTGATACCTAAAGTCAACGAAGGACCATGCAAAGCATTTAATGATAACTGGGAAGTTGGAGAAGAAAGAAGTTGTATGAAATATAGTTCTTAGCATAAATAGTCAATGTAGAAAAGATCAAAAGAGATTCAGCAGAAGTTAAAGTTACTATGAATGAAAAGAGACCAGAAACACTCACAAAAGTAAGAAGTTTATATGAAGTAAAGAAGGGTAAAGAAAGTTTTACAGAGTTAAGTGAAAGAATGGTTACAACACCTGTTTTATCATTTTAAAAGTATCAAGGAGGTTTGGTAGTGTATAGTAATGCTTCTCATTAGGAAATAGGATGTGTGTTGATGCAGCACAATAGAGTTATTGTATATGCATCCAGACAACCGAAACCTTATGAGCAGAAGTATCCTACCCATAATTTGGGATTAACAGTAATAATATTCGTTTTGAAGGATTTGGGAAACATGATATGTATGGAGAAAGGTGTAAGATCTATACGGGCCATAAGAGGTTAAGTATATGTTCACGAGGAAAAGCAAAGATAGAGGAAAGTAATAACGGACATATAAACTATACCAGAGGAATTAACTATAGAATTCTGAAAGTTGGAATTGGAAGCTAAAGTTCATAATCCAAAAGGAAGAAGATGGATAGTGTAACTTTTCAGTTGAAGTTGTGAAGGGAAAAATAAGATGTCAAGAGAAAATAATGGATCACGATGTTAGTAGTTAGAAAACAGAAATTTATACGCCCAGGAAAACGATCACGATATCTCCAGATATTCTTCCAGCACTTGGATGCTACAAGTAGAAGAATTAAGAAATGAGATCCCACAGAGAATTCACAATATTAAGTATTTAAGTTATTGAAGAGATGTCAAAATATATGGAAATTTAAAGAAAAATAGTGATAACCAAGTATAAAAAGGAAATTTCAAGATAGATCAGGAGGTGTTGGACAGGTCAAAGAGTTAAAAACGAAATATTGGAACACCTAGTGGATAAAGCAGATCCAGGAAGTGACTTTACAAGAGGCGAATCGTGAAGTGGGAGTTTAACAAAACAACGAATAAGAATAAGTGACCCTATAAAGAATTAATTTCCTACGAGACCTAATTCAAGCAATCTATTATATCTCGAGGAATAACTTAAGATCCAACCTAAGAAAATTTCAGAGATTACGATTAAGGTGAGTTAAGAGCATTGCGAGCTCGGGTGATATTATGTGAAATGACGAGTGCATCAGGTGATTATAAGGAATTAAAGAATGTTGTGTATAAGGAGTGCTTGGATAAGCAAACTGTATTTATTGATAACATCCTCAGCTACTCAAAGAATAAGAAAGTCCGTGTGGAATGCCCAATAATTTCTCTCCAAGGATCAGAAGGAAAGTAACTATGCGTTGAGTCTTCAAGAATGAAATTTTGACTAGGGTTAACAAGAGATTCTGAATTAATCCATTAACAACTACCTAAGTAAAACTGTATGGTAACAGATGCATTATGCTGGCAGAGAAGATTGGATGTAATTAAGACCACCGAGGAGCTAATAGACGAATTGGAAAGAGTGGAATCTGGAGTTTAAATACTTAAAGGTGATAATACGTGAATATATGAGACTACTTTTCAGCCTTAATTGATGAAAAAGAATAAGAGATGCTTAAACGTTTAGAAACCAAGTTAAAAATGAGCACCGTCTAACATCCTTATGTGGAGAGTCAAAGTACGGAAATGATTTAGGAAATGTAAGATATGTTGAGAGGTGAAGTTTTAAGGAAACACTAGAATGATCATTTATCAGCAATGTCAGTTTTGGAATGCCCCTGTATCAAGCTTCGTGTGAACGCAAGTGTAGGTTCCCATTTCTATTAGAATAAAGTGGGAGAAAGAAAGTTGTTAAATCCTAAGTTAAATCGGAACGCCAAGAGCGTAGTGCTATTAGTTGAAGCAGCTCGGAGTAGACAAAGAAAGAAAATGAAATTGTATTGAGAGAAAGTATGAGTATAGAAATAGGACCAGTAGTATTAGTAAAAAAATGTTGTCTTGAAAGAGATTGGATAAGTTTGAGTAGAAGGGACAAGCTAAGTCCTAAAATTAGTAAACCATTCGAGGTATTGATACATATAGATAAAGTTGTTCATAAAATGATATGACCGTCACTCCAGTGTGCATACCTAATATATTTTACTTGTCAATATTAAAGTGATAAGTATTGGGTTTAAACTAAGTAATTGATCAAGAAGCCAATGGGGCTCTTGTCTAAGTTGTTCTGCATATAGTGATCAATCCAAATTCTTGATCGTTAAAGGAAAGTCCTTGGAAATGAGTGCATACCTATTATGAGTACGTTTGAAACTTTGAATAAAAGGGTCTACTTAGAAATTTGAGTCAGATATACTTGACAAATATCCTCACTTAATTAGTTAAACCAGATTCTGAGGACATAATCCTTTTAAGGGGGGAAGGATATAACGACTCGTGTGTTTTTGAATTATTTAAATATGTGATTATTACGGAAATTATTAAATAAAATATGTGTATTGGTTTTAACCGCTCTGTGTTGGTTGATTATTATATAGGTGTAATTTATAATATACCGGGTTGTTCGTGTGATTAATTATGGAATCGTATTGGATTGTTTTCATTTTTAAAAGTGGATTTGGTGCAAATTTATTTGCATAAATATTGGGAATGTTTCAAAAAAATTATTTTTATGATTTTATAATTACAATAATTATTTTTAGGATTTTATAAAATTGAGAAATCAATATTTTAATAATTATTTATCTTTAAATGATTTTATGAATGCTTTTATTTGTAAAATCCATATTTAATTCTAATATTCTTCAAAAATTATGAAACTCATATTTATTTAAGTTTGGAATATTCCGAGAATTTTAAAATAATTTTGGAAATTTTCGGGATTAATTTCACGCGCTCGTTGTTTCGCTTCATTGATAAAAGCGGATATAAAGTGCATTTTAAAAATCATTTTAAAATTTCAAAATTCATGTTTTTATTAACTTCGGGATATTTGTAATATTTTAAGATTATTTTCATGATTTTCTGAATCTATTTTAAGTACACCTCGGTTCGTTAAATGAGAAATACGGGTATAAATTGCGTTTCAGAAATTATTTTAAAATTACGGAATTTATGTTTCTATAAACTTCGAGATACTTATGATATTTTAAAAATATTTTCGTAATTTTCGGGGGCTGTTTTATTCGCACCCCGTTTCGTTAATTTCGAATTTCGGGATAAACCGGGTCTCAGAATTTTAGTAATTATTCAATAATATGTGTTTGAATAATAAATATTGTACTATAACCTGTACTACCAGATGTACTACAAAGATTAGTACAGCAAAAATAATAAAAAAAAAGATAAGATAAAAATGCAAAAATAAACAGGAACAAGAGAACTTTGTCTCTCCCTTTATTCTCCTTAGTCCCTTCGGGTTCACCCTTTTCGCCGGATTTCTCATCCCCTGAGTGCGTACACACGCGTGTGTCGCGTGCCTGGTGATTCCCTGTGTTCTTTCTGATTTGCTGCCTATGGGTTTTCCGGCCGCCGCCGGATTACTTCCGGTCGGGTGGTCTGCGCAGTTGTGCGCGAGTGTAGTGGTGTGTGTCTTGTTGGTGTTGCCGCCCTATTCTTTCTTTTTCCGGTGATTACCTTTGTTCCACCTGCCTGTTCTTTGTTTATCTCCGACTGTGTGCTGTCTGCGGTTGTTGGCGCGTGATACGCGTGTATCGTGCTGTGTTAATTGATTGTTCATTTATTTATTAACTGAACTTTTGATTTTTCTGCAAATCGTTTGATTAACAATTCATGAAAGAAAATAATTGTTGTGCATAATTATAGAATTTAATCGATGAAATTCGTGAAGGATGTCCGATGTAATTGGAAACCCGTGAATTTTATCACCGTCGGCGATGAGCTTCGGTGAGCCAACGGTTGACGGTGATGAATTTATTCTGAGTCCTAATACGAATAAAAATATAAAATGCGAATAAGAGTAATAGTGATGAGGATCAAGGAATGAATATGTTAATTTGGATTTGGTTATGCGTACTTGTGGTGATGTTCAATTGGAGAGGATGCAAACATGGGTTATGCAGCTTACTTGGACAACAAGGAATAAAGGAGCGATGCATGAAGTTGGACAAGTAGCTGATTATTATATAATTATTAATTCGAATTTTGCTTGCAAGTTTTACCTTTCACTTAAAAGGGTTTTTCTTGTTTTAAGCACTTAGGATTTTATTTTCCTATTTGGATTTGGTTTTTGTCTTTTTTCTATTCGGATTTGGTTTTTAAATTTGTTTCCTAGAAGGATTCAGATATTGGCTAATTCAAGCTGATATTGAATTTCTCTCGGAATCCTATTGGGTTTGGGTTATTGTCTAAGCCTATAAATACCCTTCTAATGTAATCTTTTAAGGGAGACAATGAATGATATAAAACTTGTGTTTTGAGATAAACTATGAGTAGTTTTTCTTTTTTCTAAACTTCAATTACTGGATTGTTTTGAAGATTAGATTCGAATTACTTAGTTTCTGGATTGATCTAAGCAATTTGAGATTCAAAGTTCATGTTTCTGGATTGATCGTGTTCTTTTGAAATATCCTCTTCTTCTCTTATCCCTTTTCTTCTTCTTCTTTTCTTTGTTTGTGGAGAGATCCACATCAATTTGGTATCAAGAGCCAAGGTTTTTTCTCCAATTTCTTAATTGTTGGGAGATCTAGGTTTCAAAAAAAAAAAAAAATTTGCTATTCGCGAGTACTGTTCACGGGGGTACTGTTCATAAAATTACTGTTCATAGGCACTGTTCACGGGGTTACTGTTCACGGGCACTATTCATCGGCACTGTTCACGGCACTATTCACCAAATTTTTTTTTCAGATTTTTCTTATGGCTACGGATGAATTGCTCAGAAAATTACTTGGAAAATTGGATGAGATTGATAAACGTACTCAAAAGCTTGTTAATTTAACGGGATCGAGGTTTGATGCATGGGATAAAATTTTAATTAAGGTGAAAGATAGTGATGAAGTCTATGATCCTCGTATAGATCTTGGTTACTTTACAGGTTTGGGTAACATAGATGATTTTATTGAATGGGTTACACAAGTCGACAAGATTTCTGCTTATACAGGTTGGACTGAGATGAGAATATTCAAGATTGCAGCGCTTAAACTTACAAAGAAAGTAGGCTTGTGGTTTGATAATCTAAACACAAAAAGAGTTAGATCTGGAAAAGAAAAGATTATGACTTAGACATCTCTGAAGAATAAACTTCGTGCAAAATATATTCCTTTGCATTATAAATTCGAATGTATAATGAAGATGACATCCCTCTCTCAAGGTACTATGAGTGTTTCCGAGTATACTTCTGAATTTTATAGATTGCGTCTTATTTGTGACTTGGAGGAGACGGAAACAATAAAAATTGGAAGATTTATTCGTGGATTGAATTTGCCTATTTATCGAAAGGTTAAATCAAGTCCATATATCTCGTTTAATGATGTATGCAATCTTGCTTTGGAATTTGAATATTTTCAACATGACGAGAAATTGAAGTCATCCCTTCACGAGTTTACTCTTTCAGAAGAAACTAAAGAAGAAGACTTTGTCAGTGTGGAGAATGTCGCGGATCTTGTTGCTGATTACCATGTGTTACATGTGGCGACTACATCAAGTTTGGATGAAAAGGATGAACCAGTTACAAAAGAAGCTATGGTAGAAAAGCATGAAGAAAGACAGTCACTTGATGATAAATTCTTGGTTGTTGAAGAAAATCAAATAGATACATCTCTTAAACTTGTGTGTCGTGACATGGTTGAAGAGAAAAAGGTACTCGAGGATATGTTCCAAACTAAAGAGGTTGTGTACAAGGAAAACAACATCATCATCGTGGAACACAATGATTTTCTGGGGATAGAGAACTTGTTGAATTCACCTATCTCATCAAACTATCTTATTCTTTCGAGTTTACTTCCAAAGATATTGCTGATGGAATTGAAATTTAAGGCTTTCAAGTTCTACGAAAAATTACCTCGTTATGTGCTTATTCTTAAATACTTTAGAACTCGAGGACGAGTTTTCTTCAAAGGAGAGGAGAATGATGAGGATCAAGGAATGAATATGTTAATTTGGATTTGGTTATGCGTACTTGTGGTGATGTTCAATTGGAGAGGATGCAAACATGGGTTATACAGCTTACTTGGACAACAAGGAATAAAGGAGCGATGCATGAAGTTGGACAAGTAGCTGATTATTATATAATTATTAATTCGAATTTTGCTTGCAAGTTTTACCTTTCACTTGAAAGGGTTTTTCTTGTTTTAAGCACTTAGGATTTTATTTTCCTATTTGGATTTGGTTTTTGTCTTTTTTCTATTCGGATTTGGTTTTTAAATTTGTTTCCTAGAAGGATTCATATATTGGCTAATTCAAGCTGATATTGAATTTCTCTCGGAATCCTATTGGGTTTGGGTTATTGTCTAAGCCTATAAATACCCTTCTAATGTAATCTTTTAAGGGAGACAATGAATGATATAAAACTTGTGTTTTGAGATAAACTATGAGTAGTTTTTCTTTTTTCTAAACTTCAATTACTGGATTGTTTTGAAGATTAGATTCGAATTACTTAGTTTCTGGATTGATCTAAGCAATTTGAGATTCAAAGTTCACGTTTCTGGATTGATCGTGTTCTTTTGAAATATCCTCTTCTTCTCTTATCCCTTTTCTTCTTCTTCTTTTCTTTGTTTGTGGAGAGATCCACATCAAATAGTTAAATAATATCGGTGATTGGGATTCGTGCAATTGGATTGTGATTTGGATTGTCATTGTAGTTGTTGTGAATTGATTTGACGTCGATATTGTGTTCGACGGGTAGCCCAATAAACAAAGGAGGCGCTGCCCGATTTTCGGGAAAATTGAACTACGAAAATACGGGAGCGTATCCGAGGATTATCGGGACGTCGAGTGAGTATAAGTAAATACATATACGTATATTTATACATAATCTGATTGTATGATGTGTTGTATGTTTTGACCAAAACACAGTAACCCTAATTTCGTAAAATGACGAGTATACGTATTTTCTGAAAATGAACATTGGATCGATTTCGAGAATATGAACCCTAATTGTTTTATGTGTTATTCTAATATGAATAATTACGAGTTGGGTTTGAATATCGTTGGGTAAGAATTAGTATCGAACACATGTCAAGCATACCTAGACGTCTAACGTAGGGCATTTCGACCCTGTAGGTTATGATCGAGAACCTGAAAGTGGACGATGGACTAAAGATAACCTAGTGGTCAATTGACGAGTTCAGTAGAATTTCAACAGAGAGACCTGGGTGTCAAAGTCAAATCCAATGAGATCTAGTGGTTGGACGTTAGAACCTGAGCAACAGAGTCGGCTCAGAGTTGATTAGTAATAGCTGTAAAGCCTTGTAAGGCAAGTACTTCTGAACTTTTCTTCAAGATATATTGCAAATATATTTTTGAACTATTTCATAACATGTCGCTACTATTCAAAATAACCCATGTTTTATATAGCAAGTGCTGTAAACAATTTACCCTTGAACCCTGATCTTTCTTGATCTTGAGCCATAAGCCTTATTCTTTGTAAAACCATCCTTTGGTGATCCTCATATACAAACCACACAAATATGATACTACTTTCCAAATGTATCACTACCAAATACAAAATACAGAAACAAAATTGTTTGAAAACACAGAAACTTTTATACTTCAACCATTCTTTATAACATCAAAGAACTATACCTTGAAAAATCATTTCTGACCTAATACCGGATACTGGTACAAATGAATATCCAATTCTAATGATGAGTTAAAAAGCAACTTGATTCCTTTGAATCATTTCAATTGATCATTGTTTAACCTCAGTTATCACTATTATGACTTGCTGAGCTAGTTAGCTCACCTTGCGAATCTTTTATATATTTAACAGTTGAAAAGAATATGGATGATAGTGAAGTTCCTCAGTCCAAAGTGTGGGCTAAGGTTCCAGGGAGTTGAATCAAGCTAGCAGAAGCTTCATGCGGTATAGAGATAGTCAGATTGTAAGAATGATTTTATTATCAATTGTAAGTTAAATTAGTTGGGATTTGGTACGTTGTAATAAAAGTTAAGGTTGTGGCTTGTTTTCATACTTTAACCTATTGCGATCCGTGGTTTTGTGAAGCGGGGTCATTATAAATAATATTTCTTATACAGGTTGATATTTTGTGTTTGCGTTGTGGACCCCAAACTTCTAACCCGGGTTTGGAGGGCGCCACATTATCCAATTCTGGTATTATAATCGTATCGTCTTTTCAGTTACTTAGCGGCTAAGTAACCTATTTTCGGATCCAATATGTAAATGTAATTTTCGAATTATTAAACAAATAAAATATGTAATGGTTCTGTCAGCTATGTGTTGTTATATTATCAATTGTCTGTGATTTGTTGGATGCGAAGATTAATTTTATAATTAATTATCGAGCTGTATGCATTTAATTCATTTTAAAGTGATTTTATTGAATATTTATTCCTAAAAATACTAAAAATATTTTTAAAAATAATTTTGTTATTCTATAATTTCATTTATTATTTTTAGGGGTTTATAAGATTTAGAAATCAATATTTTATTAATTATTTAATTTTAAATGATTTTCTGATTGCAATTATTTATTAAATCCGTGTTTAATTCCAAAAATTTTCAGAAATTATGAAACTCGTATTTATTTAAGTTGGTAATTTTCCGAGAATTTTAAAATTATTTTGGTAATTTTTGGGATAAATTTCCCCTGCGTGTTGTTTCGTTTATTCATTAAAAGCGGGTATGTTGTGCGTTTAAGAAATACATAGAAAGTTCTGAAAATTTTATTTTATTAATTTTTATTATTCCGGAAAATTTTAAATTTGTTTTAAAATATTTTGTTCGTAAAATGTATCGTCTAATGATAAATCGCGAAGTAATTCTGGGTCGTGGAATAGAACGAATACGACACTAAATTAGATAAACACGACTTTTTCCCCAAAATTCATGTCTCTCTCTCTCATATCAGTCTCTCTCCCCTATGCATCTCTCCTCGTTTTCTCTCCCTCTCCCTTGCTGCATTTTTCGGCCTCTGCGGTTCTCCGCCTGTAACCACCATCGGTTCCACCCCCTTTTTGTTTCCTTTCTGTTCCTTCGATTTCTCCCCTGTAATTATCTCATTTTTACCCCGTTCTCCTTCCTTTGCTTGCAGTGTATATATCGTGTTTATATGTGTGTGTTGTGTGTGCTGCGCGTGTGATGCGCGTGCGTGTGTGTAATTTATGTTCGTATGTGTGTATGAGGTGTTGCTCCCTGATCCTGCTCCGGTTGCCGCCGGCCTGAGTCCGGCCAGGCGACCTCCCTGTTCCCAGTACAGTTCCAGTTGTGTGAATATTGATTGTTTGTTTTTTTTTAATTTTCTCCAGGAAAAATAATAATTGATTGATGTTTTGTGAAATAATATTTGTGCAGAAATTATAATAAACAATTGATGAAATTCGTGTCGGATGTCCGTAGTAAATGGAAACCCGCGAATTTTATCGCCGTCGGCGATGAGCATCGGCGAGCCGATGGTGGACCGTGATGATTTTAAAATGAGTCCTAAATTATAAATAAATAAAATACGAATAACAGTACATAATAATTGAATTGTATCGATGATTGGGATTGCGAATGGTATTTAGGTGTGATTGTTGTGATTGAATTGTGGTTGTGATTGACGTCGAAATGATTCGACGGGTAGGCCGATAAATAGAGGAAACGATGCCCGATTTTCGGGAAAATAAATTCTGAAAATACGGGACCGTAACCTGTAATTGTCGGTAACGTCGAACAATGATATAATCAAACTTTATGAAACCAATTTGCGTGACGTGACAAGATATTTTGTGAATAATCGATTACCCTGTTTTTCAAAATGACGAGTATACGTATTTTCTGAAATTAAATACCGAACCGAATTTCGAAGATATGAACCATAACTGCTATGTGTATTTCGATAATGCATATAAATATGAATTTAGTTATGAAATCGTATGGGTAAAATAGGATGACGATTTGATGTTAAGTTTAAGTGGTTATCTGAATTATGGTATTTCAACCCTGTAGGTTTTAGACGGAAGACCCGAGACGTGACATCGGACTAGGAATGATCTAGAGATTAGACATCGAGATCAACGAAGTTCCAACCAAAGGGTCTGAATGTTGAGATCGTATCGAGAATAGGATAGTAGGTAGACGATAAAGCCGAACGGTCAAAGTCGAACCAAAGTCAACCAGTAATAACGGTTAAAGCTTATTGAGGCAAGTATTCCCGAACTTTCTTTTAAAATATTGCAAGTATTCTTGAATTTCTTTTAAATACTGCAAATATTATTCGCTCCTATTCTAAGTTCAGAATAGTTAACTGTTTTATATTTCGCTGTAATTACTCTTATGATGCCAGTTTTTTTCATTATTGTTCCTATAACTCGATTGCTCTCTTGAGCAAATACCCATTCTTTCGGGTTATTTGCGAAACCTGAATTGGGAAGTTTTGACTTCAAAATGGTTTGACATCAAAACACTCTACAGGAAAGATTTAATTAGATTTAACTATTTAAAAATGATTTAAAAATTCTGAAAAATAGTTTTGAGCTTTGAAATATTATTTAAAATTGTTTTCAAGGCTCGATAATTATTATAAAATTGTTTCGAAGCCAGAATTGGCCAGCCGAACCCTGTTTATTACTCTAAAATTGATCCTACGACCTGTTTTAATTCCGAAAAATATTTTAAAAATCATTTTAAATACCCGAAAGCTTGTTTACGACCCGAGACTTCTTTATAAATGTTATATCATTGATTATGTGACGTGTTATGTGCTATATGTGACTTGTTGGTTAACTGTCGGTCTATATATTCGATGTTTACTTGTTTGTTGCATAATTTTCAATCCGTTAATCGGATTTAGGTGAAACGAGGGGTAGATAGAAGTATGTTTCGAATAGAATCGTATGAGTTGAATATTGATAGATGCTTATGATATGTGAGCAGAAGAGGCGATGCGTAGAAAAGAAAAACAGGTAGTCGAGGAGTAAAACAGTGGTGATTGAAAGCGAGTACGGTATAGTAAGCTGGTACTAGGCAAGTGTTCTGAACTTTCTGGAGATATTATAGTGATTGATAGTCCTGTTTTATATTGCAAGTGCTTTGAAGCACTGAACCCTAAACCCTGATTCCAGTTATTGATCTTGAGCCGTAAACCTGATTCTTTCTAGACCATTGATTGTTGTATACCCAAATACGAACCTCAAATATACGATACTACTCCACAATTACATACAAACTAAATATCAAACACTGAACCAGATTGCTTACACACTCAAACCATTGTATCTTATGCTTTGAAAGGCCAAATCCTTGAAACCTTGAAATATTGTTTCCTTTGTTATCCAATTCTTTCACTACCTAGCATCCATGCTTTGAAAATGCCATATTAATCCTTATGCAGATGGAAACCATTTTTATTATTTAACGTCCAATGTTGTTAATGATTCTGTTTATTGCTTATTACTGTTTATTTTGTTATTATGTTAGAATTGGATTGTTTTTATAAAATTGTGGACCAGATTCGTGGTCAGACCATATAATGATCAAGTTAGGCCAATGTGTGCCTCGGATCCAGTAGTTAGAGCAGTGTTGTGTACTTTGCTCGGGTTTAGTGCGTGACTGATCAGCAGCCTAACTGTTATGGATAAAAAACTAAGGTTATTATTTGCTGTATTTATTACTAAAATTCGGGAGCTCAAGGCCTTCAATGGCTGCTCTCGTGTTTCGTAGCTTAACTCTGCCTTTACGAGATGCCTACGTATCTCTGTGAATTAGAGAATCAAGCCAAGAAACGTAGTTCTGATTTGTGGGGCGAGACCCCTTATATAGATGTTGATAGTCCTTGAATTGGACTTGGTATAGGAGACTTGGTGGGCAAGTCTCATAATTAGAATGGACTTTGGAGTCCTAGATAGTAGGAAACTGATTCCTTATCCTTATAGGTCCCCTTGAGGCCAATCTACAAGGATTTATATCCCCACTAGGACTTATCTTAATAGTTTTTTTCCTCCTTTATTTATTAATTACGAAATTAATAAATAATCAGGGCTTTTGGGCCTTCTTTGTTCCATCAGGCCTGATCTGGTCCATCAGGCCTAATCAATGTGTTGTCCTTCTTGGTCTGAATGTCATACATCTTCTTATTGGGCCTATCAGCCCTACACCTTGCAATATTTATTTATACAATCAGGATTTATTTATCCCTATCATTTGCCCCCCAACTTTTGGGAAACATTGATTAGGTTTCGTAGAAGTTAAGTCTATTCATTCCCTTACAGGGTTTCGTTTTTGTGTAAAGTGTGGAGCGACCTACACATTTATAACGACTTTTCCTTTAATTCAGGAATTCTCCTAATTTCCAGGAATCTTTCCCTAATTTTCTGGATTTTTCCCTTAATTTCTGGGGTTTTCCCTGATTTTCTGGGATTTATCCTTAATTTCTGGATTTTCCCTAATTTTCTGGATTTTCCCTTAATTTCTGGGTTTTTCCCTGATTTTCTGGATTTATCCTTAATTTCTGGATTTTTCCTAATTTTCTGGGATTTATCCATAATTTCTGGATTTTTCCCTAATTTTCTGGGATTTTATCCTTAATTTTTGGGATTTATGCTTAATTTCTGGATTTTTCCCCTAATTTTCTGGGATTTTATCCTTAATTTCTGGGATTATCATTAATTTCTGGATTTTTCCCTAATTTTCTGCCTTAAAATCGATCAGGATGTATTGAAAATCGATCAGGATTCCTGACCGATTTCGATCAGGATCCTGATCGAACTAGCTCAGGAACTAACATTCTGGTCGACATGATCTTCGATCAGGATCTATGCGGAATCGATCAGGATTCCTGATCGATTTCGATCAGGACTCTGATCGAACTAGCTTTCAAAGTGACACTTTAGTCGACTGAAACATGGGCTTAATCGACAAGAATTCCTGATCGATTTCGATCAGGATTCTGATCGGACTAGGTGGCTTTCTACCGTTCTGATCGAATGAAATATCGATCTGGATTCTCTTCTGTGTCGATCAAGACTCTGATCGATCTTATTGTTTTTCTTCCTTCTTGCTCGAATGAGATATCGATCAGGATCCTTTTTGGGGTCGATCAGGACTCTGATCGAACTTAGGGGATTTCTTTCCTTCTGTTCGAATAAAGTATCGATCAGGATCCTGTTTGGCGTCGATCAGGACTCTGATCAAACTTAACAGGTTTCTTCCCTCTTGATCGATTGAAGTATCGATTAGGATTTTTTTTCTTTGTCGATTAGGACTCTGATCGAACCATTTTAAAATTCTGGTCGATTTTCGACCTTTCATTTTCCACAGTAGCTTCTAGATTATTCCTGATATTTCTGGTAGATGGGCTTTTAGGTTGGGCCTGGCTAAATGGGCCTAGAAACACCTCGTATTCCGAGCTTTTCTCCTATATAAGTGTAGTGTGAAGTGAGAATCCTCACTTCACTTCACATTTCTCATTTTCTCTCATAATTCTCTCAAGAGTTCTCCCTTTGAGAAGGCGATTTCCGGCGTCCTCAGCCACCGAAGCTCCACCTTTCTCAGGTTTTTCTGGTTTTCAAGCCTTCAATCGAAGCATATCAATGGCGAATCGTGACTTGGCTCATTTGTAGAAGATGAATGTCTCTAAGAGAGGTACAAACATTCAAATTCAATCTCCATATACTTCCCTACTTGATATGATTAACTCGAGAGGTGATGAATATCCCTCTCTATCTGAGTTAGATTCGTATAACCATGGTAACACCTTTCATGAGTTAGATGGTAGGATAGAGTCCATGAACACCCTGTACAGACTTCCACCCCACCTTAGGATCACTCCAGCCGCCCCTGGGGATAGGACTTGTAATTGGGAGGGGGATACATTGTTTATCTATCGAGGAGCCCTGACCGCGGGTCTTAGGTTCCCATTCCATGAATTTATTCCTCGCTTGCTTGCCGATGTACAAATTAACCCTTGTCAACTCCCTCCTTACGCTTGGAGGAACATTATCTGTTTTATGGTCCTTTGTCTTAGAAACAATTTTCCTCTTTCCGTAGCTGTCTTTAGAAAAGTTTTCCAATTCTATAATAGCGCCATGAGTCAATCAGGTTGGGTTTTAATTCATCAACGGCCCAAAATCCCTCATATCTTTGATAGTAATTCCATAGTTGAGAACAACCCCAAATGGAGGGACGAGTTTGTGAGGCTGACCTGGGCTGGGGGTGATTGGGCCACACTCTTTCGTAGGCCCTTTTGCAAAGTGTCATATGGGAGTCCAGGTAGCATCAGATTATCTGATGAGGAGGAGGTGGCCTACCAAGCCTTAATTTCAGATGATGGGAAAACAGACACCTGGACCCTCTTAGAGGAGTTTTCCTTGAAGAGAGTCGGTTTCTCTCAGGCCAGTGATAAGGGTAAATTTATAACTGGATAACCATTTTTCCTTCCCTTTAATTGTAACGTTTTATCTCTCCTGCAATTTAATATTCTTTCTATCTTTCTTTTTCAGCTTGCGAGGCCATCAATAATGTCAACAGGCCCAAGGAAGGGGAGTCAGGCCGCCAGAAGAGGGCCAAGCTAAACAAGGACCCCAGGAGCAAACCTGACGGTCCTTCTTTTCTTAAGCCCCACGTCCCGGTGGTCGAGTTGGGGGACGATGTGGATCCTCCACTTAAGGCACATTCCTTCAGGCCTAACTGGGGCTTCAGGAGGAGCGATACGGTGGTTGGATCCACCAAACATGCTAAGGATTGGTCGTACCATTCCATCACTCCCCATGACTTTACTGACATTGTTACGGGGAGTGATATCGAGACTATTGAGCTTCTGGGTTCTCAAGCCCATGCTGCGGTAACTTACTTTTTTCTTTTTTTTCTTTGAATCCCAACTTTCTCGTATTTCAACGAACTTGTGCTAACTCATACATATTTCTTTGCAGAGTAATACCTACTTCCAGGCGGCCCTCCACCAGGCTAGGTCCTGGAAGGGTAACTCAGATGGGTTTGAGAAGGAGATGAAGAAATGGGAGGAGAGAGCCAAGGTCCTGGAGAAGAAGCTGGACACGAAGAAAGAGGAGCTGGCTAAGGCTCATTCCGAGCTGGTAAAACTTAGGAGCGATAAGGATAAGCTCATTGATGACTACATGGATTCTGACAAGTTTAAGAATCTCATGGAGATTCATGATGAGGGTCTTTATTCCCTACAGTTTACTCAGGGATGGGATGCGACCGTAAAGGCGGTTTCTGAGAAGCACCCGGGCTTAGTCGACCCTAAGGACTTTATAAGTCCCGAGCAGGCTGAGTCGGAGGACAGCATAGATGCCCTCTTCAATTCCCCTCGGCCAGATGATCGCATCTTGGATCCTAACACTGCTTCTCCTCCTGCTTCTCCTGCTAAGGATGCTGAAGGCGCTGATAAGGAGCAAGAGAATGAAGGCTCCCGCATGGAGGAGTAGTTTTTCTATTCTGTAATTTTATCCTTAACTTATGTCTGGACTTTTGTTTGTATTAAAACTTATTACCCTCCGGGGTTATTTCATATGCTACTTTCCTTATTCGTATCTCTCTCCTTTATTTTTCCGATACTTTAATATTCAAATTTGTCCTAATGGGCCAAATAAGTATTATCACAACTCAAACATCCATAGGTTGAAATAATTTCGAACTCTTCAATTTCAAGTCTGGTTTTCCAAAACCTTACATAATATGGGTTCGACCCTGATCAATAATAGCTAGAAAATAAATATCCTACGCAAACAAAGCTTCAAGGTGCTTTTAAACCTACTTGTCTCAATGATAAGTGAGAATCATACTTCGAATATCTTACATGTAGTAAACCTTCAGGTTCTGTGCGTGCCAGGTTCTCGGGACTTCAAAACCATCCATAGTCTCCAGCTTGTAGGTTCCTCTACCCTGAACGCTCTTGACTTTGTATGGCCCTTCCCAATTTGGGGCAAGTTTCCCTTTCTGTCCTACCCCAGAAGCTTCTATCGACCTCAAGACTAGGTCACCTTGTTTAAAGAACCTTTCTTTAACCCTTAAGTTGTAGTAGAATGAAGCCTTCTTCTGATACTCTACTATCTTTGCATGTGCTTCATCTCGCACTTCATCGATTAAGTCTAGAGCCAACCTTTGTCCTTCCTCATTTTCCTCAGCATTGAAAGCCTGAATCCTTGGAGAGGAATGTGATATCTCCACTGGAACTACTGCTTCTACCCCATACGCCAACATGAAGGGAGTTGCTCTTGTCGTGACTCTACAAGTAGTCCTATAGGCCCACAATATGGGAAGTATCTCATCCACCAAATTATTTCTTGACTTCTCGATCCTCTTCTTTAGTCCATCCAGGATTATTCGATTTGCTACTTCTGCTTGCCCATTGGCTTGTGGGTGAGCCACGGAGGTGAACCGTAACTCAATTTCATTTTCTTCACAATACTTCTTGAATTCCTCATTGTTAAACTGCGTTCCATTGTCGGTGACTAGGACACGGGGAATTCCATATCGGCACATAATGTTTTCCCACAAGAATTGTGTAACTTGTTTAGTTGTGATTTTGGCCAAGGGTTTGGCTTCAATCTACTTAGTGAAATAATCAATGGCTACAATCAGGAACTTCCTTTGTGCCGTGGCCATAGGGAAAGGCCCTAGAATATCCATCCCCCACATAGCAAAGGGAATAGGCGAGTTGATAGATGTCAGCATCTCGGGAGGTTGTCTAACAATAGGTGCATGCTTCTGACAGCGGTCACACTTCTTCACATATTCTTTGGCATCAGCCATCATTTCTGGCCAATAAAAGCCTAGACGAGTTATCTTATGAGCCAAGGCCCCGCCCCCCAAGTGTTGTCCACAAATACCTTCATGCACTTCTTCATGAGCCAAGCGTGCCTCATCGGGCCTGAGACACCTCAAGTAGGGAACCACGAAAGATCTTTTGTAAAGAATCTCATCTATCAAAGAGTACCTTAGTGCTCGAACAGTTAACTTCCGTGCTTCAGTTGCATCACTTGGCAACCAACCGGTTTGAATATGAGCCTTGATAGGATCAATCCATGACGTCCCCAGTCCTATGGGAGCCACAAGCTTAACATCTATGCTTCGAGTCTTCAAAACACGGAAGTACACACTTCCCGAACTTTCTTCTATCTCAGATGAAGCAAACTTTGATAGCGCATCTGCCTTAGCATTTTCTTCCTTGGAATGTGTTCAACATGGCATTCATTAAATTGGGTCATCACAGCCCTTACTAGGCGGACATACTTAGCCATCGTATCATCCCTTGCCTCAAATTCTCCCTTTACCTGGGATATGACCAGCTTCAAGTCTCCACGGACCTTTAAGTTTTTGACTCTAAGTGTCCCAGCTAGACCAAGGCCAACAATCAGGGCTTCATACTCTGCCTCATTGTTTGTGGTTGGGAAGTCTAGCTTCATAGCATACTCAATTAAGAATCCATCAGGGCTTTGCAAAACCAACCCTGCTCCACTGGAATTTGTTTTTGATGCTCCATCAAAATAGAGAACCCAATATTCTTTCTCCTTATCATCCTTCTCTCTGTCCCCATTATCGACTCCCTTGTCTTGAGGTATGGTATCTTCCTGCCCCCCGACTTCTTGGTTGGGTATGGTATATTCCACCACGAAGTCAGCTAGTGCCTGGGCTTTTATGGCCGTACGTGGCTTATACTTGAGATCGAACTCTCCCAACTCTATTGCCCACTTAATCAATCTCCCACTTGCCTTGGGACTGTGAATGATATGTCTTAGTGGCTGATTCGTTAGCACCTCAATCTGATGAGCCTGAAAGTAAGGACGTAGTTTTCTCGAAGCCATTACCAAGGCTAGAACAAATTTCTCAATAGTTGAATAACTCAATTCAGCACCATGCAGAATTTTGCTGACATAATATACGGGTTTCTGGACTTTTAGCTCCTCCTTAACCAACACCGCGCTCAAGGCGCTCTCTGAAACCGCAAAGTATAAGAATAAAACTTCATTCAAAGATGGTTTGGCCAACAACGGGGCCTGAGCCATATACTTCTTTAACTCTTCGAATGCCTTCTGGCTTTCCTCATTCCATACAAAGTCTTTGATATTCTTTAGTGACTTCAAGAATGACAAGCACTTCTCTCCTGACTTGGAGATGAATTGTCCTAGCGTAGTGACCCTTCCTGTGAGCTTCTGAACATCCTTGACAGTTTTTGGTGGTTCCATGTCCAGGATTGCCTTTATTTTATCGGGGTTAGCCTCAATTCCTCTCTTTGAGACCATTAATCCCAAGAATTTTCCAGATCCTACTCCGAAAGCGCACTTCGTAGGATTCAACATCATCTTGTGGTACCTCAGGATCTCAAAAGCTTCCCTCAAATGGGTTATATGATCAGTCTTTACTAGACTCTTGACTAACATGTCATCAACGTAGACTTCCATAGTCTTACCAATAAGATCCTTAAAAATTTTATTTACCAACCTTTGATAGGTGGCTCCCGCATTCTTAAGACCAAACGCCATAACAAGATAACAATAAACACCAAAGTCAGTGATAAATGATACCTTTGGAATGTCATCCTTGTGCATCTTAATTTGATTATATCCGCTAAATCCATCCATGAAACTCAGCATCTTATGCCCAGCAGTTGCATCAATCAAAGTATCAATCCTTGGCAATGGAAAACAGTCTTTAGGGCATGCATCATTCAGATCAGTGAAGTCTATACACATCCTCCACTTTCCATTAGCCTTCTTCACCATTACAGGGTTTGCTAACCACTCCGGAAATTGAATCTCCTCAATGAAACCAGCCTCTAGGAGCTTCTCCACTTCCTGATTTATAGCCTCTTGTCTTTCCGGGGCAAAATTTCTTTTCTTTTGTTTCACTGTCTTCCGGCTTGGATCCAGGTTTAGCTTATGAGTAATCAACTCCGGGTCTATGCCTGGCATATCAGCTGCTGACCATGCAAATATATCACTATTTTCTTGCAAAAATTTCATCAACTTCCCTCTAAGGGGCTCCTCTAGTGTGGCTCCAATGAAAGTCATCCTCTCAGGATTCTCGGGGTCTAAAGGAACCGAAACCAAGTCTTCTGCTGGCTTTCCTCTCTTCTCGTCATTTTCTCGAACATCCATATCTTCAATAGGAAGAACCTGCCCCCCGATTCCATCTGCCCTCAAAGAGGCCATATAACAGCTTCTAGCCATTTTTTGATTTCCTTTCTCTTCTCCAATCCCGTTTCGGGTGGGAAACTTCATAACTGAATGGTAGGAAGAGGGGACTGCCTAAAAGGCATGTATCCCTGTTCTCCCCATGATAGCATTATAAGTTAAACTAGCCTTTACTACCACGAAATCCAACATCTGCGTTGCTTATCTTGGTTTCGTACCTATGGTGGTTGGTAGTTTGATTATTCCTTCCACAGGACATTCTACTCCAGCAAATCCATATATCGGCATGTCGGTTGGTGTCAACTGGGAATCGTTATACCCCATCCTTAGAAAGGCGTCGTGGAGCAATATATCCAAAGAAGCACCATTATCCACAAGAACCCTCTTAACCAGGCTATTTCCTATTATTGGTGTTATGACCAACGGGTCGTCATGAGGAAACTTTACGCCCTCTAGGTCAGAATCATCAAAAGCCAATGTTACTTCTGTCCTGGCCCTCTTCGGGGCTTCTCCAACAATATGCATAACCTCTCTAGTATATGCCTTTCTTGAATTTTTGGACAATCCAGCAGCAGTCGGACCTCCAAAGATCGTGTTTATCACAGGTCCTCGAGGGCGTCGTGGTCCTCCAAAAATTGCATTTATAACCGGCCCTCTAGGTTGGGGATTCCGCCCCTGATCGTCTTGGTCCCTCCTACGATTTTCAAAATTCTTCCTTCCACTATTATTTCTGTCCCCTCCATCTCCAGTATACTTGTTCAATCTTCCTTTTCGAATCAAAAACTCAATTTCATCTTTCAATTGCCTACACTCATCGGTGTCATGGCCAATATCCTTGTGAAACCTGCAATACTTGCTCTTATCTAGCTTGGCGGGATCAGCCTTCAAGGGCTTAGGCCAGCGAATATCTCTATCTTTCTCAATCTCCATCAAAATTTGACTTCTAGGAGCATTCAGCTTAGCGTATTCAGTGAACTTTTGCCCAGGTCCTCCATTCTTGGGGGTTGAATCAGGGTTTTGTTCGGTTCTAGGATATTTGTCCTTTGCAATATATTCTAGATCAGTTTTCTGCTTCTTGCCTCCAGTGGGCTCATTACTTATTACGGTCTTCCTTATACTTTCATCAACCTTGATATACTTCCCTGCCCTCTCTTGGAGTTGCAACATGCTTTCAGGGGGACGTTTGGCCAAGGACATCTTGAAAAACTCGTCCCTAGTTCCTTGTTGTAGTGCTATCATGGCTACCTTATCATCAAGGTCCGGGACTTTTAAAGCCTCTTTTGTGAAACGATTCAGGTAATCTCTCAAGGATTCCTTAGCTCCCTGCACAATACTCATAAGAGATGCTGAACTTTTCTCATGGACTCTCCCGCTGATGAATTGCTTAATAAAAGCCTGACTTAACTCTCTGAATGATCCAATAGAGTTTGGGGGTAAGCGACTGTACCATCTTTGAGCCATACCCGACAGGGTTTGAGGGAAGACCCGACACTTAATAGCATCATTGACAGGTTGCAGCAGCAATGCATTAGAGAATGTCCTGACATGGTTAGCGGGGTCTCCGGTGCCATCATAGGCTTTGATAGTGGGCATCTTGAATTTCCTTGAGATATGGGCATTCATTATTTCTTCTGTGAAGGGTGGAGTTGGATCATCAGGATCTCCAAGGGGAAGGAGATTGCTTGGATCAGTTCTCGGGAAGACAGCCCTTCTTTGTACCGGACCATCCAGGTCTATGACAGGAGGAGGATTTCTCCCCCTAGGAGGTATCTGGGGTCTGGTGGCCTGGTGAGCTTCCAAGTCATGCCTCAGCCTTTGGATCTCAGCCTCATGAGCCCTTATCCTTTCCTGCACTTCCTGGGGATTCGCCCCTTGGGTGCTTCGAGGGCGTTGCCTTCCATCGGCCATCGGCTCCTTGCCTGGACGTCTCCTTCTTGGGGCCACTTCATCATCCGAAGATTCGGAATCTCTCTCAGTGTAAGGACCAGAAAATTCCCGATCCTCGGGGATAGGAGCCAAACCTCGTATATAAGGGGGCGATTGCCCTCGTGCTTCACTTCGCCCAGCATATCCACTTCCTCCAACCTCGGGGTAAAGGGGCATCCCATAAGGGGGGTTAGTAGTAACAACAGTTGAATATTCATACCCGACGGGTCGAGAATTCACAGGTATATGTACTTGTTGAACTTGAGGATTCGTACCTTGAATAGTCGGGGGAGTCGTCCCTTGTGGCTGAGGTTGAGTTGCCCCTATCTGGGTTTCCGCTTGAGTAGATGCATAAGTTGAGTGGGGAGGAATCTCCACGGTTGACGAAATCACCTGAGTTGTCCCTGATGGTGTTCCCTCCTCCAGAGCACTAGTTGTTCTCCTTGTTCTCGCCATGGTTGTTGTTCACTTCCCACAGACGGCGCCAAATGTTATGGATAAAAAACTAAGGTTATTATTTGCTGTATTTATTACTAAGATTCGGGAGCTCAAGGCCTTCAATGGCTGCTCTCGTGTTTCATAGCTTAACTCTGCCTTTACGAGATGCCTACGTATCTCTGTGAATTAGAGAATCAAGCCAAAAAATGTAGTTCTGATTTGTGGGGTGAGACCCCTTATATAGATGTTGAGAGTCCTTGAATTGGACTTGGTATAGGAGACTTGGTGGGCAAGTCTCATAATTAGAATGGACTTTGGAGTCCTAGATAGTAGGAAACTGATTCCTTATCCTTTTAGGTCCCCTTGAGGCCAATCTACAAGGATTTATATCCCCACTAGGACTTATCTTAATAGCTGTTTTCCTCCTTTATTTATTAATTACGAAATTAATAAATAATCAGGGCTTTTGGGCCTTCTTTGTTCCATCAGGCCTGATCTGGTCCATCAGGCCTGATCAATGTGTTGTCCTTCTTGGTCTGAATGTCATACATCTTCTTATTGGGCCTAGCAGCCCTACACCTTGCAATATTTAATTATACAATCAGGATTTATTTATCCCTATCACTAACCTTGGTTTTTAAAATGAAAATATAATATCCAATTCTAAATCATAATATTTTGTTCACTTGACATCATAACCATATTCACCTGATGATCATTATTCTCAGTTTTATCATTGTGACTTGCTGAGCTAGTTAGCTCATTTGTGCGATGTTGTTTATATTTTTTTCTAGTTAAGAAGGAACCGGTTGGTACCGAGGATCCCCAGTCCAGCGCGAGAGCTAGGGGTTCAGGTTGATCGAGTTGAGCTAGTAGGCTTCTTTTGGAATAATTTAAGTTTGTAAAAATTTGTAATATTGTTAATTACTCAGTTCTGAGTTGGAATAGTTGGGATTCGAATGTTTGTAATATAAGTAAGTGTGTTTGGCTTGTGTGCATACTTTAACCTGTTGCGGTCCGTGGTAGTTGGTAAGTAGGATCACTGCATATTATTATTATCTTTATTATTGTTATAAGCAGGTTATAAATAGTGTGTGTGTGTGGACCCCAAACTTCTGACCCGGGTTTGGAGGGCGCCATACTACTAGCTGGGGTAGACCTTGATAACACCATAAAAAACATGGGGGTTTCATCAGTTTTTACTGAAGACCCCATGGTCACTCTTGCACCTTCATGTCCAAAATCATCTTCATAGATGAATAGGTTTGAGGGTAGTACTCTTGAGGGAGAGCTATCTAAATCCTCTCCAATTCAATTGGAGGTTCCTCTAGAAGGAACAACTCACCTCAAAACCCTAGCTGAAATTTCCTTGGGAGTTGAAGCTAGGAGTACAATTGCCAATGACCCTGTTATGGGAGAGGCAAGTTCATCACATTTATGTGACAGTGCTCTACAAGGTGCACAAAGGTTTGAGGCTGGTGTACATGACAGTAACCCAGTCAAATCTTTTCCAATTCCAATGGAGGTTCCCACTACATGTGGTGAACAACAAACTGTCAAAACCACATATTTATCTGTGAGTCAAACTGTGACTTCAGTCACAGGTGGTAATATAGACATTTCTCAACATCCATCCACATCTCAATCCAGCCAACCACATGTCATGGCTCAATGGCTACAAGATATAGAAGCTCAGACTTCTACAGTTGATGACATGTTGGTAGATCAAATCTCAGGCTTGGCCAATCTCTCTCAGCAATTGCTCACTTCAGACATGGGGAACCAGGACTATCAAGCTATACTTCTATGCTTCAATGAAGAGGTTGAACAACAGAAGGAAAAGATAGTAGATGAGGCTGATGAGGATGGCAATGTAGATGCCTGGTTGTCTGATGACCATGTGGCAGAAATGGATGAAGTTTTGGCTAGATTCAGGAGGGAGTACATAACTATCATGGGAAGCAATGCTAAATCTCTCACTCCTCCTGAAGTCTATGATGCCATCATGGATGTGCACAAAGCTCAACTCAAGGCTTTCCATCTCTTTGGAAAGGCCCTTGAAGTAAAATTGACTGGACATGAAGATAAAATTAGGAAGCTGATCAAGGAAAAGATGGATGACATTGTGCCTTCTCAAAAGGACATCAAGGATAAATTCCAGTTTCTCACTGAGCAAATGTCAAGGATGAATCTGGCCTCCATAGAGAAGGAAGTGTCAAATATGAAGAGTTCTTTCAAGGCCCTGTTTGATCAAGTTCAAGCTCATATCACAAATTCAAATGATACCAGGGTCAAGCTAAATCAAATGCATGCTGCTAGGTATGAGCCTTCATTTCTTCTCATGGAGGGTGTTAAAAAAGCTGTTGATGAACACTTTGGGTCCTTCTCAGCTACAACAGTCTCCACTACCTCTACTCCTCAAATAAAAGAACTTCAAGATCAAATTTCTTTACTTTAAGCTTCCAACTCAGATTTATCTTCACAAGTCAGAGCTCTAACTACATTGGTTGGGAGTCAACAACATGATATTCAGGCCCTAGTGGAGTCCCATAAGCATTTACAAATGCAGAATACAGTTGCTTTGGGAGCCATTATGGGAAAACTCAACATACCACTGCCAGCATTGTCTGAAGCTGTAAGACCTGAGATTCCTACTCCCCTACTTATGCCTGTCACCAAGACTAAGGGGGAGATAGATGCAAGGCTAGCACAATCAAAACTCAAAAGTCAAGTACAAGGTCTAGAACAAGAGAGGCTCCTTATGGCTGCCCAAGGTCCAGGAATGACACAAGAGTTTGACAATTTGCTCACTGGACTAAGGAACTCTCTCAACAACAACTTCTTCACTTAGAAAAAGACCTTGGAAAAGACTATCAATTACATCAGGGTGCTGCAGATCCCAGTCAAGGACCAGTTTTTGGAGAAAAGGATAGTGATCAATCATAATGATTCTGGTGTAGACAGATGTATGCAAGTCAATATCAATTATCTAATTTCTAGAAGAGCATCTGAGGTGGATATTTTGATTAACAAGGTCAGGATAATCACCAATGAAGAGAAAATGCTACTAGCAGAGTTGAAGAAGGCTCAAGAAGCTGTATTCCCAGAAGCCTATTTACATCCAAGCAAAGGGGTGCACTATATCTGCTCTACAACCAAGCAACTGAAACATTTTCAAGTACCTAAAAACTGTGTCATGGCCAACAGAAGACTGATAATGGTGCTTGAGTCTGGGCTGAAAAGTAAGAAATTGAAGACTAGTGAAGATGAAGCTATGATCAAGATTCTGAGGAGACACATTGATAACCCTGAAGCCAATTTGCCTAAAGCTCAAATCAACAAAGATGACTTGGGTGATGATGAGCAGAAGAAAGATGGTCAAAACCCTTCTGGCTCAAACTCAAGTCAATCTAGCAAGGTAATTGGTGGAAAAAGTGATAGTGAGAAAGAGAAGGAGAAGAAAAGTGGATCCGAGACTCAAAGGAGGGATGGAAGGAGACAAAGACAAAAGAATGATACCTCACAACCCCTCCAAACCCTAAATATCCAAATACCAATTGCTAAACCTTCACATTCAACCTCATCAAAAACTGCTCAACCTCAAACCTCTAAGTCTAAATATTTCTACAAGCACACTGCAAACTCTCTCCTCAAAACTCAAAACACTCACATCCATACTTCTCCGAAAAGACTCAAAACTGTACCTTCATTCAAGCCACCCCATAAAACACACTTCAAAACAGTTGGAATAGGTCCAAAAGAAGCCAAGGTCAAGAGAAGATTTAGAAGACAAAGAAGACAAAGAAGAAGACAACTGATAGCTGAATTTCTCAATGATCATGGATTTGGTGAAAAGGCCATCTGGAACAGATATGATCAAGATGATTTCCAACCTCTAAATATTGTTGATTCAGATAAAGACTACTTCCAACAGCTAGCTGAAAGAATGGTCAGAGTTTGGGTTGTTAACATTAAAGAAGTTAGAATATACTACAGTGATGGGTCCTTTGAACAGCTTGGAAATAGACTAATGGATTCTCTCTCAATTGTTGAACTGAAAAGGGTGATAAACTTGATGAATGGTAAAGATTCAGCCACTAAGGCATGGAGAACAGTATTGGCAGTGTTTGTGGTTAACAGAGAGGAGATGAGAGATGAGCATAGAGCTTTGCTAGCTAAAAAGAGGAGAAAGTATGAGCATGACATTGATGAGTATATTAGAAGATCAGAAGAGTTGAAGGCAGCAGGCAAGAGCAGAATATCAAAGGATGGAAAATTTCTGAATGTAAAAGCTGGCTCTTTGTCAAGATACATGATAGGGATCTTAGCCAGTTATCCTAAGCCAGATTTGCTGAAACTAATGGAGGCTCTAACTGACACCCCCATCCTAGAAGAATTAGAAATACTTGTACAGATTAAGAACATAATTGAGAAATGATCAGAAAGCTCAGTCTTCACTTAATTATTGTAAACTGTCAAATGTTCAATGTACAAGTGTTGTATCAGCTTTTGTATTGTTTTATTTTCATTCTTTAACTTGGGGTTAGTCTTGTTAACAGGTATAAATTTGTGATAAACAATCTTCTCACAAATTGGGGGAGATTGTTGTGCAAGACATGCCTGTATCATAACAAGACTAAGTGATATTGACAACCCTAAGATTAGTTGTATTGTAACCTTAATCTGTGATTTATACTTGTAACACTTAATGTCTGTAAAATGTAAATGGAGCACACTAGAGTATTTTTCCCTAAACAGTGTCAAGCCTAAGAATTCTATCTGGAAGAAGATCAAGAAGGTCATGCCTCAGAAGAATTATGAAGAAGCTTGGAGTTGAATAATTCTGTTTGGTGAAAAACATTCTTAGTCAAGATCTCTACAAGTCACAGAATTAGTGTTATAAAGAAGTCATTCGAGAATTTAGAAAGACCTATCGAGAACTCATGAATTGTCTATCGAGAACTCAGGAAATGCTATTGGATATATCGATAAGTCAGATACCCATTCGAGAACTCAGAGATATCGACAAGTATACATTCATTAGAGAACTCTGAGTTATCGATAAGCCAAAGTCCATTATAGAACTCTGAGTTATCGATAAACCAAAATTCACTAGAGAACTCAGAGTTGTCGATAAGTCAAGTCAATAATGAAGTTTCAGAGATATCGACAAGCCAATATGCCTATCAAGATGTTGAGTTCTCTACAGCTTAATTGGAGATCTTGAAGTGAAGAAATTTCTCTAAGTACAGAATTGTAGAACATTTCAATATCCAAGGTTACAAATCAACAAACAATTCACACAGCTGAATTGACAAGTTTACAAAAAGTAGCTTGAGAGATGTGCAAGATTAATGGTGAAGATTAACTGACAAATGAGGATCGACCAATACACAGTGGATGAAGATATGCTAATCTAGATATGGAAATCTCACTTTTCCTTTAAATAGAAGTGATTAGTGACAGGTTAGAAAAGTGATTAGCACTTCTTATTGTTCATTGTGTAAACCAAAGTTAAATATCATATAAAGTTAACTGAGGTCCTTTGTTTAATATAAGACTGAATAGATTAGAAATTGTATTCTCTCTCAAGAAAGAAGCTAAGTTCTAAACCAAGAACTTAGAGATTTTGTAGCAAAACACTGCTTGATTTTTAATATAAAATTAAGTGAGTTTTGAAGATCTTTGTTTTACATATTTGCATTGTTATTTATGTTTAACATCTATTCTACAAAATCATTGATAACAACCAACTGCTAAACCCAAAGTTGATCAAAAAGTAAATATTTAAGCCAAAACACATTCACCCCCCCTGTATTGTATTCATATCTAACAGATCTTGACTTGGCTTCAATTACTGATTTCTTTGATGTCAGGAGTTGTTCTGAGATAGTTCTTCAACAAACATCTCTCAGCATATTTAAGTTCATCAATAATCCTCCTTTTAGCATTCTTCAATTCAACTATATCTTCACCAATTTGAAAGATAGCAGCCCTGAGATCATTTATTTTAGCTTTCCTTATGTCCTGATCCAGTCTGATTAAATATGCCTTGTCAGAGTCAAGATTGAAATCTACAGCCTTATAACCCAGAAAGGTAGTTATAATCTTAGCAGAGTTAGGCTTCATCTTAACAATATCACCCTTGTGATCTCTATACTTGGGACAGTATGTGTTGTCAGACTTTATAGAATAAAGCTTCTTCTGTCTTTGAATTTGAGTCTTCAAATAATTTGTAGCACTTTCTGTTAATTTGTTCTTCACTTGAAGTAAGAATAGAACATGTTCTAATTCCTCAAAATACTTCAGTGGTATAGCATTTTCCCTTATGTGGTAAACCCTTCCATCTGTCATGAAATATAACAAGATATGTTCTTTCAAGAAGGTATGGTAAACCATCTGTACAGATTCAAGTTGATTCAATCTTTCAGGAGTTGCTCCAACACCTGGTTCACTTAAGGAAGTTGGATCATTGGTTGTGTTATGCACTCTTCTTTCATCAGCACTACCCAATCCATATTTATCCCTTACTTCCTTTCCTGTAACCACTCTTGCTTCAAAACCACTTGTTACAGTCTTCAAAGGTTGAGTCTGTTTAGCTTTAGTGAATCCCGGTAGGAGTAGCTTTGAGGATTTAACATGAGCAATGTCAGAGGTTTGCTTTAACTTATCTTCTGATATCAAGCCAACTTGAGCTATGTCAGAGGTTGCTTGCTTCAGTGCTATATCATAACTTACTATATCTTGACTCTAAACAACTTGAGCCATGTCAGAGGTTGTTTGAAAAATCTTCTTTAAAAGCAGAGTAAGATTAACATCTTCAACAGATATTTCTTCATCCATAGGAGGCACATAAACCTTTACAGGTTCACCAACTTTTTCTTTGCCCTTGGACCTTGGATCTATCTGCATTTGTGATTTGGCCTTGGTTGCCTCAGAATTTACCCTTTCTTTTATCACAATGACTTTAGCCTTAGGAATTTTCTTTTCAACAACAGAAGCTTCAGATTTGGAGTTGACTTTTTCTAACTTAAGTCTAGCTTCTTCTTCCTTTAGACTCTCAAAGTCCATTCCCGGATTTTCTTTCAGAAATAACTGTCTTGAAATCTCCTCATCAAGTTCCAGATGTTCATCAGAACTTATCCTTTTATCAGTATTAGAAGTTATTCTTCTCCCAGTATCAGAACTTGGTCTTTGACTTGTATTTCCAGTTCTACTTGATGAAAGACCTTTACCTTGACCATGACCTCCACCCATTCCAGAGTTTCCCGGATCATCTTTTCCATCATCCTTTCCCTTCAGTGTCTTAATAGGTTTGCATTTGGACTTAATTACTTTCTCCCCCTTTTTGGCATCAGCAGGTAATAAAAGAGAGACAAGCAATTCCACTGAGGATTGGATCTCATTAAGTTGATTTTGATGAGAAGCTTGATTCTTCAAAATTTCATCAATCTGAGACTGTTGCTTCTCTTAGGTTTTCTCAATGTAGGAAATTCTGTCAAAGATAGGTTGGAAAAACCTTTTCTTTTCATGTTTTAGATTCATATCTTGCTGGATCAAGTTTTCTTAAATTTTATTCACCTTGTCATGAGTTATTGAGTGTTGACCTTGAAGGTGCCTTGTACTCAATGCAGCAACTCTCAGCCTGTGTCTTGAAATCACCATTGATCAACATTTCATCAGCTTTTCCAAGATGCTCAGCAAGAATCTTTTCAGAAGGAACAAAGGTAACTGTGTTCCACTCCTTAGTCCACTCATGTCCTCTAGGAGTTTCACTCCAAGATACTAGCGCTTCTCCAGTAACAAACTTCTTAACAATCTCAGCTTTATGAACAGTTTGTTGAGGTGCGGGTCCTGATGGACCAGCTGCATCAGCATCTACATTTGTAGCAGCAGCTTCACCAGTAACTTCATCATTAACAACATTAGAAGTTTTAGAATTTAACCACAAATAAGTCAAGTAAAGAATCAGGATTTAATATCAGAACTTAGACTTATATCAGAACTTAGCAGTCATCAGAACATGATTCCTTAACTCTAAAGGTGAATGCCTATTTCTGTAATTCTTCACACAAATTCTGATTTTGTTTCTTCAGAATTTAATCATCAGAATTTCCATCATAACTTGTCCTCAAAATTTATACCAGTGACACTTAACCTGTTCATCTAAAACCACATTTATCACCACAGTAATTATCATCATTCATATGGAGTGTATGTGTGTGCAGTAAGATAAATATTAGATAATGATTAAAGTCTTATTCACTTCAGTACATCTTAGAAATAAGGCATAACTAAGAACTTTGCTCAAAATCTGTTAGTATTCTGAAGTCTACTTTAGAATGAGTTCATAATGAGTCCACCTCAACTATTTTGTGCTCATTTTATGCATCTTTTGAAATTCCATTTTACAGTGGCTTCTCAGTGTAAGTGAGTTAAGACTGCTTATCAGAATTTATGCTATTATCAGAGTATTTCTCCAGTAATCATAGAGTGTGAAAAGTCACTAAGAAAAATATTTATTTTGCTTTTCTGATGCATATTACTTAATACCAGCAATGCACTTGGGTCTTCCCTTCCGCATTTTTACTCTAGATCTCAAAGGAGTGCCTAATTTTTATTTTCTTTTCTTTTCTTTTTCTTTTGATAAGTGAGGTTTATCAGCACTTAGTACATCCATCAGATTTATTAACATCAGAACTTAACAGATAAGAAGCACTATTCTAGTTTTTGACTTAGTAATAAGATACACAAAGTAAACTTAACTGAGCTCAATATCAGAATTTGCTTGTGTTAAAAGATTTCCACATAAACAATTACTTCAAACATGGGACTTTAGTATATTGTAGACTACTAGGTCAGCATCTAGCACAATTATCCTCACTGGATTAAATAGTCACAGAAACATTCATATCACTATCAGAGTTTAGAATTTCACATCAGACAACAATCAGCACTTAAGCAATTTCCAATTTAAGCACACATAATACACAAAGATAGTAATATCTGTAAATACTGATCATAACATCTGATGTATCAGAACATAAACTAAGCAGATTTAGAGAAAGAACCTGAAACCATTCTAAGTTCATTTACCAATCTTGTAAAAGTAGCTTCACACAGTGGTTTTGTGAAGATATCTGCTAGTTGTTGATCTGTTGGAACAAAGTGCAATTCCACTGTACCTTCATCCATATGTTCCCTTATGAAGTGGTACCTAATGCTGATGTGCTTTGTCATTGAGTGTTGAACTGGATTACCTGTCATAGCAATAGCACTTTGATTATCACAGTAAATAGGGATTTTAAAGTATTTTAACCCATAATCCAGTAACTGATTCTTCATCCAAAGAATCTGTGCACAACAAGTTCCTGCAGCAATGTACTCTGCTTTTGCAGTTGATGTGGAAACTGACTTTTGTTTCTTGCTAAACCAAGAAACTAATATGCCTCCAAGAAATTGGCAGCTTTCACTTGTGCTTTTCCTGTCAATTTTGCATCCTGCAAAATCTGCATCTGAGTAATCTATTAGCTTAAAGTCTGATTCTCTGGGATACCACAATCCCAGATCAGTTGTACCCTTAAGGTACTTGAAAATTCTTTTCACAGCTGTTAAGTGAGGTTCTCTTGGATCTGCTTGAAATCTTGCACAAAGAGAGGTAGCATACATAATATCAGGTCTACTAGCAGTTAGATAGAGTAGTGAGCCAATCATACCTCTGTAATCAGTAATATCTACTGATGTACCAGTATCCTTATCCAATTTTGTTGTAGTGGCCATGGGAATTGATGCACTTGAACAATCTTGCATTCCACATTTCTTCAGCAAATTTCTGGTATACTTGGATTGATAAATAAAAGTGCCTTCTTCATTCTGCTTGACTTGAAGGCCCAGAAAATAGCTAAGTTCCCCCATCATACTCATTTAATATCTTGACTGCATCAGTTTGGCAAACTTCTTACAAAGTCTATCATTTGTAGAACCAAAAATGATATCATCAATATATATCTGCACCAAAAGTAGGTCATTTCCATGGTTGAGGTAGAACAATGTTTTGTCAATAGTTCCTCTGTTAAATCCACTTTCCAGAAGAAACTGAGCTAAAGTCTCATACCATGCTCTTGGAGCTTGCTTAAGGCCATACAGTGCTTTATCAAGCCTGTAGACATAATTTGGAAGTTTTGAATCTACAAAGCCTGGAGGTTGTTCAACATATACTTCCTCATCCAATTCTCCATTGAGAAAAGCACTTTTCACATCCATTTGAAAGACAATAAACTTTTTGTGAGCAGCATAAGCCAAAAATATCCTTATGGCTTTCAATCTAGCAACTGGTGCAAATGTTTCATCATAATCAATTCCCTCATGTTGAGAATATCCTTTTGCAACCAGCCTTGCTTTATTCCTTGTTATTATGCCATCACTATCAGTTTTGTTTCTGAACACCCACTTTGTACCAACAATAGATCTGTTCTTTGGTCTTGGCACGAGGGTCCAGACTTTGTTTCTTTCAAATTCATTTAACTCTTCCTGCATTGCTTGCACCCAATCAGCATCTTGAAGAGCTTCTTCCACTTTCTTTGGTTCAGTCTGAGAAAGAAAGGGATTATAAAGAAATTCATTTGATATAGTTGTTCTAGTTCTGACACCTACTTCAGGATTTCCAATAATTAAGTCTGGTATATATGATTTAGTCCACTTCCTTGCAGATGGAAGGTTTCCTCTAGAACTGGATGCTCCCTCATGATCCGTGCTGTCTTGATCAACATTTTCTGATGCTCCCCCTGAAATTATGCTCTCTGAGCTGGATCCTTCAGAATTTGAGTTTCCAGACTTATCAGAACTTGGCTCATCAGAACTTGATGAATCAGAACTTGAAGAGCCAGTTGTAGGTTCTGATGCTTCTTAAGATGTGGTTGTATCTTCAGTATGCCCCCCTGCACAGGTGCATCTTCCTTTAGCGTAATCACCACAGTTTCACTAACATCAGAGTTTATTCCATTAGAGTTTGCAATATCAGGATTTAGACTTTCAGGTTTTACAGTATCAGAATTTAAATCTTCATTTTCAAATCTCAGCTGATCATGATCATTGAAATCTTCAAGTCCAGTAATCTTCTTATCATCAAAGGAGACATTGATAGATTCCATGACAACCCTTGTTCTTAAATTATAGACTCTGAAGGCTTTTGTGGAAAGTGGATATGCAACAAAAGTTCCTTCATCAGCTTTTAAATCAAATTTGGATAGTTGTTCAGGATGAGTCTTAAGAACAAAACACTTGCATCCAAATACATGAAAATACTTCAGATTTGGCTACTTTTTCTTCACCATCTCATATGGTGTATTTCCATGCTTGTTAATGAGTGTTGCATTCTGAGTGAAACAAGCAGTCTGCACCGCTTCAGCCCAAAAATAGGTTGGTAGCTTTGCTTCATCGAGCATAGTACGTGCAACTTCAATAAGAGTTCTATTCTTTCTTTCAACAACTCCATTTTGTTGTGGAGTTCCAGAAGCAGAAAATTCCTGCTTGATTCCATGGTCTTTGCAGAACTCTTCCATGATCAAATTCTTGAACTCAGTGCCATTATCACTTCTTATGATCTTCACAGAATCTTTGACCAATTTATCCAGTTGCTTGACATGATCAATCAAGATAGACGAGGTTTCATTTTTTGTGTGCAAGAAATACACCCATGTGTATCTGTGAACTCATCCACTATGACCATAGCATATTTCTTCTTTGCAATAGACATGGCATTCACTAGACCAAATAGATTAACATGTAGTAGATGATAATGCTCAAGAATTGATGATTCAGTCTTGCTCTTGAATGAAGATTTTCTTTGTTTAGCCTTCTGACATGAATCACAGAGGCCATCAGGAGCAAATACTGATTTTGGCAGTCCTCTCACAAGATCTTTCTTGACTAGTTCATTTATATTATTGAAATTTAAATGCGAGAGTTTCTTGTGCCAATTCCAGCTTTCTTCAATTGATGCTCTACTTATTAGACATATTGCGGAACCATCAGTACTTGTTGAAAGCTTGGCTTCATAAATGTTACCATGCCTGTATCCTTTCAGAACAGCTTTGCCTGTAGATTTGCTTACAACTTCACAGTGTTCTTCAAAGAAATTGACATGATAACCTCTGTCACAGATTTGACTAACACTGAGCAGATTGTGTTTAAGTCCTGAGACCAGAGCTAATTTTTCAATGATGACATTCCCTAGATTGATATTGCCATATCCCAAGGTTTTTCCAATATTGCCATCTCCATAAGAAACACTTGGGCCAGCTTTCTCCACAAAGTCTGATAGCAGGGCTTTATTTCCAGTCATATGTCCTGAACATCCACTATCCAGAACTAGGATGTTTTTCCTGTTGCCCTTTAACTCAGCAGCATCAGAACTACTATCAGCATTTGCCATCAAGGCATAGTTTTCCTCACTTTCAGAATCTGAAGTGTCTGTCCATTTCTTCTTTGTGACAAGAGCCTTGCCTTTGTCACTCTTCACTTTCTTGCAATCAGGAGATATGTGGCCTTTCTCACCACAGTTGTAGCATTTGAAATTTGTGTAATCTCCTCTGTCAGACTTCCCTCCTTTGCCTTCAGATTTTCTGAAACTCTTCTTATCAGAACTTGCACCTTTCCTGGAAAATTTCTTTCCCTTCCTGAATTTTCTGTTTGCAATTCTTGTAATTCCTTTCACCATAAGAGCACACAGCTTTATCATCTCTTTATCAGCATCCATCTCAGGCAAACTTTCAGTTTCTGAGTCATCATCACTATCAGAACTTGATGACTCAGTATTAGACTTTGTGTTGAGAGCTTTTCCCTTGCCTTTCCTTGAGGTATCTGCTTTGGTAGATTCCTCCTCAGCCTTAAGAGCAACTATCCTTGACTTTCCTCCTTTCATCTTGCTTCTTTGTTCCATCTCAAGTTCATGAGTCTTGAGCATCCCATAAATTTCATCAAGAGTTGTTTCTTCAAGATTATAGTTGTCTCTTATAGTGGTGGCCTTCAAATCCCATCTTTCAGGAAGTGCTAACAGGAATTTAAGATTCGAATCCTCAAGATCATACTCCTTGTCAACTAGTGACAAATCATTCAAGAGTTTGACAAATCTGTCATATGAACCAGTTAATGACTCATCAGGCTTTGAGTCAAAGTGTTCATACTCTTGAGTGAGTATTGTCTTCCTGTTCTTCTTAACTGATTCGGTTCCCTGGCATCTTGTCTCCAAAGCATCCCATATTTTCTTTGCAGTCTTGCAGTTGATTACCCTATTTGACATTACATTATCAATAGCACTATACAGCAAGTGTCGTACCTTAGCATCCTTAGCAATTGAAGAGATATCTTCAGCAGTGTAATAACTCTTCTCCTTTGGTACAGACTTTGCTGGTTGACCTGCAACTACAACAGCGAGTTTGGTTGGCTTGTATGGTCCTTCATTGATTCTGTCAAGATATTCTGGATCAGTAGCTTCCAGAAACAAAGACATCCTCACCTTCCATATGGAATATTCAGATGGTTTCAGAATGGGAACTCTAATAGTCTCATATCAACTATGGATTTGAGTCTTTGGAGGTTCTTCAGTTTTGGTGGGCTTGGTTGGAGTTTCTTCTTCAGACATGATTGTTTTTGGATCTTAAACTGTTTGTGTGTTAACAGATCTGCTCTGATACTACTTGTTAGGTCACACACACTGTAGAAGGGGGTTGAATACAGTGTTTATCACAATCAAATCGAATTAAAAAACTCAAGTAACAGAAAACAGACTTTATTCAATATAATAAACTCTGTTACAAGATGGAACTGTCCCCTCTCAGTGATGAACAAATATCACGAGAGCTGCTAGGGTTACAATGAATATTATTCTCGATAATGATAACACTTATAGTGTAAACCCTATGTCTGTGTTTATATACTACACAGTTACAAGATAATTTCTAATTAATATGGAATATAATTTTGCTTCCTAAAATATATCAATCTGATATCTTTTCTTCCAAGTATTCTATTCTTTATAGAATTCCTTCTTCATGCATATATCTTCTTGCATTTGTCTTGATCTTCTTTCCTTTCAATCAGTTGCCTTCCTTATCTGAATGTCTCCTTATGTCTTGATATTATCTTCTGATAAATATCTCCTAATAACTTAAGTTCTGATAACTTAAGTTCTGACTTCAGTATAAGTACTGATTTCCAGTTAAGTAGTGATTTGTCATGTTTAAGTAAGATCTGAAAACTAAACACTAATCATATTAGACATGACATTATCAAATATATCTAACAGTGAATATGTACTTCAAGCTTTTGTGATCCGTATAAATCTCGCATTTCTCTCCATATAGATAATGTCTCCAAATCTTCAAAGCGAATATTATAGCTGCTAGTTCCAAATCATGGGTAGGATACTTCTGTTCGTGTGGTTTTAATTGCCTTGACGCATACGCAATCACCTTATCGTGTTGCATCAGAATGCATCCGAGTCCTTTATGAGAAGCAGCGGTATAGATCAAAAAATTTCCTTGATCGTTTGGAAGTGACAAAACAGGTGCTGTAATTAATCTTCGCTTCAATTCCTGAAAACTTTCTTCACATTTATCATTCCATATAAACTTTTCATTCTTCCATGTAAGCTTCGTCAATAGTGTTGCAATCCTTGAGAAATTTTGAACAAATCAGCGATAATATCCCGATAATCCCAAAAAACTTCTTACCTCTGTTGGTGTTCTCGGTCTTTCCCATTTTGTAATTGCTTCAATCTTTGCTGGGTCCACTTTGATCCTGTAATAACCCCAAAATTTTCAACTTTTTGTAACCCTTGTGAATAGTGTTTTAGCTGAATGAAGAAACTTTTCACGCCACACTATGTGGGGGTTCTGTTATGGATATTCTGGGATATTATTAGTACTCTATGAAGTATATAAGTGTATGTAAAGATCGTCAGAATCCAATTCCGAACACTTTGGTTTTTCCCGGAAATCCACAAGATACGGAGAGAATTGAGTATAAGGTAACAGGATAAAAAGGATTTAAATTAAAGGATTATAATAGAGGATCATAAAAAGGAATATAATGTATTGAGAAAGGTTAAGGGAACCTAAGTAATAAGATCTCGGGTATGATCCTTCAAACGATAAATGAGAACGAAAGTTAAGCGAACCGTATAACAGATCAGCGGTCATTAGGCAAACGATTAGGAAGTTAATCAAAGGGATTAGTGGGAATGATGTCATCCAACCAATAGAAAGAGGACAAGGAAGGGAGGATGACATCATGAGGATGACATAAGCATGACATGGGAAGGAAGGAGGTGTGGTGGCTTTGTAACCACACAAATTCAAGGGCAAGAAGGTAATTGACTAAATCAAATACAAAAACCAAGCAACCAAGCCAAGTAAATTCATTCTTCATCAAAAATCAAAAAGAACCAAGGCTTGTTCTTGAGAAGCTCTCGGCTTTTTACTATTCATTAGGCAAGAAATTTCAAAAATTCAAGATCCAAGCTTCCTAAATTGGTGAGTAAATTCCCTAATCATCTTCATGCTTAGTTAGGGCTATAGCATGAGTTTAAGCCATTAATTCCTTCTCAATCTTCTTCATTTAATCAAAGAAGAAGACTATGAATAGTGTTTTCAAGTTTTTAACTTGAAGTTTTTCTTGTTTTTCTTGAAGATCCAAGCTTTCCTAAGACTTCTCAAAGCTTCTTAAGGCTTCCTAGCTCCTCCCACCACTTCAAGGAAGGTATACCATCTCTAAACCCTAGATTCCTATATATTATAAGATGATTTTGATTAGTAGGATGATATTGTAGCTTGTTGTTGTGATTAGAGTTTGGGATTTGAAATGGTAGTGAAATGGAATGGTAAATGTTGAGGTTTTGATGAAAAGAACTTAAGTATGGTTAAATTAAGCTTAGGCATAAGTATAAATGATTAAATTGGATTGGTTGGGGTTGTTATGATGTGATAAGGATGGATGTTGGTTGTATGTTGGATTTGAGGTTGAATTGGGAGGGTTTTGAATGGTTTAAAATATTGGAAATCGCGTAAACATAGCCGTCGTAACGTCCGATTTTCTTTGGACCGTTTTTGTGCATAGCATTAGGACCCGAGAACCCCCTGCTAGAATATGACCACTGCCATGTTTAGATATCTCATGTTACGAGCTTCGTTTTGATATGTAGTTCGTTCGATTCCGATGCACGGTTTACGAGAAACGACCGTTTCAAGTAACGGCGTTTCGCGAACGAAACTTTTTCCCTCGCCTTACTTTGAAACATAGGTTAAAGACCAAAAAGGGTTAATTAATGTATGAAAAATTTATGGTAAGTGTGTTAGGCAGTTGTTAAGACACTCGCGAAGGAATCGCTTTAAAACTCGTAAAGGTTAAATTATTAAAAATGGTGGAGCCGAGGGTACCCGAGTGACTTAAGCGAATCAGTGAGCGCAAAACAAGCGTTAGAATCTAAGTTAGTTAAAGTATATATTTACAAGTGACTTTGGTTTAATTCCAACTTACTTGTTGTTTATAGGTTATCAGACTCGTCCCGAGCCTTTCTCACCCCCAAGTCGCTCAGGCAAGTTTTCTATCCGTTATACTGTTGTTGTGATGTATATATGTACTTGCATTATCTTGCGAAAGATGCATGTTGGTTAATTAGCAAATGTTGCAATATATTGAAGCATGCTGCTATGATATATATATATATATATATATATATATATATATGCATGCCTGTTTCGTATTCTTGCTATATATATCTGTTGATTCAGTTGATAATACCTATGCTAGAGGATAACGGTACCTTTCATACACCTTGAGTATAGGAACCCAAAGGTGGAAATATTTTCTAAAACCGGGAGTCGAGGATCCCGAGTAGATTTTGTATATATGGATATATATATATACTTATATATATATATATGGTCATAGTTTTCAAAACTATTAATCGAATAAGGTTTATTCGATTACTTTAACTTTATTTTATTATTGAATATTATTTCGAATATTATTCGAAGGCGTATGACTCCTTTTATTTATTTATCTGAATATTATTTGAATATTCATTCGAGGGCTTATGACTCTTTTATATTATTTATTGAATATTATTTGAATATTCATTCGAGGGCTTATGACTCAGTTTATATTATTTAATGAATATTATTTGAATATTCATTTGAGGATCTATGACTCCGATTATTTGCTGAGGTATATTCTTTATTTTATTAAAGAATAAGGTGTCAATAATCAAACTTATTTTCGATTATTCAAATAAAGATAATACTTTCATATAAGTATATCTTTGGTTATTTAATACTCATTTCAAGTATAAGTTTTAATACTTCTACTTCAATTATTTTTATAAAGATTATTCTTTATGGGAATATTATTTAATTAATAATATTCAGTCATTTTCTAAATATTCTGGGGACTGATTTACTTCATTAAATCAGGTTTACTCCAAACACTCTATAAAGTGTTTTCGAGTCTTCAAAATGATTTTTAAAAGTTAGAGCGGATCCCAAAACTCATTTTTATATTTAAGATCTTCCTTTTTAAGGGGATTTAAATACTCGCTTAAAACCTGAGGGATCCGGCTCTGTGGTGTATTTTATATTCGCAACAAGGTTGCAGTTTTGGTAAATGAATTGATTACTTACCCAACGTTCGGGAAGTAAGTCCATCTATTGAGTCGGCATAAGCAACATGGGCTCAGTGGGCGTCCATGATAGTGTAAGTGGCTCAGTGGGAGTCCATCAAATGCATAAGTGGCTGAGTGGCAGTCCAGCATAAGGTCCTATTGAGACCAGGGTGATGACCAGTGGGGAATTCGTCCATCTACTAGTAGAAAAGGTTACTTATGGGTATCTTTGCCTGATCAGCAAGATATCTGGTTTATGCCAAAATTCTTTTCCTTTCCAAATTTATTGGATATTGCAACTCTGTTCATACTTTACATGACAGAGGTTTTCAGGAAATTGTATAAAGAAGATGTATATGTGGATATATATATATATTAGAACTTAATGAAGTATATCATGACTTCATTTCCTTTAATAATATTTCAAAGATTTAATCTATTCAAATCTTATTTTGTAGTCTCATCTATGTGATGAACTGTTGAAAACTCTTTATACTTTGAACAGTGGTAGTTCAAGTAGCTTTATAGATGATATAAGTGTAGTGAAGTATTTGGTAACTTCATTCCTTGTTTTTACTTATATCTAGTAAGTAATTATCTTACACTTGATAAAAGATTTTAGTAAGTATCCATTTAGATACTTATATTATTGTTATCACTATATATTATCTTGCGAGCTGTAAGGCTCACTCTTGCTTTATTTCTTCATCACACAACAACAGTTAGGAAAGATGGCCAGACTCCAGCAGACCCAGCGCAAGCGCGTGGGAAGCGTCTCGCGTCTTCCCGATGATGTTGTAGCTGCTATAGCTGCAGAGGTAGATCTATTGTAGATCAAACCATCTACTTTTGAGAATCAATTATGTATAATTATAACTTGTGGTAGATAATGGCAATTAACTGTAAATTTATCAAGTAATCGTTTTGGGTTGTAATAACTTTTAAATTGTGGACTCAAAGACTTGTACTTATTTCAATTTCATCTCTGAGACTATAACGGGTTGTGGTGTGTGTTAGTGTGGGGTCACAGCATAAGGTTATTATTATTAATTAAGTGAAGTGATATTGTGGAAAGAAAGACCGTGACAACCCGGATCCCCGACCCCGGATCTGGGGGTGTTACAGAAATGGTATCAGAGCTAAGCGTTATAAACCTCAGAGATGATGCGTCGATATAATAACAAACTCACAAAGATAATAAGAACTCTTGCCAAGTTCATGGTCGGACTACTTAAAGTAGTGCTGACAGTTAAAACCCTTACGGGAACCCTTATAAGTATCATGATAGTAACTTAGCTCGTTTAATGTGTAGGCGCCTGAGATAGAGGACCCTGAGATGTTCGAGCGCGAGCATGATGAGGCATTGCTAGATGTTGAGGATCAGAAGGAGCCTGAGATGGAGGAGGATGAGGAGGACCCCTCAGAGGAGTCAGAGACGGAGTTCATTGCTATTTCAGATGAGGAGGACCCCTCAGAGGAGTCAGAGACAGAGGTTATTGCTATTCCAGATGAGGAGGACCCGGATGAGGTCCCAGTAGCTGAGGAGCGTGTTGGACCTATGGTAGTTTATGCTGGTACCCCATTACCCACACTTCCGGTGGTCAGAGCCCCTACCCCTCCACCACTATCTTGGATTCCTGATGATGACAGCTCAGAGACCCATACTTCCGAGCCTAGGCAGACCGAGGAGGCACCCTCATCGGCTCCGGATTCACCACCTCTTGACCCTGCCCACAGGCAGTCTTCGTTAGCACATGGATATGTTCAGGATGTTCTGAGGACCCGAGTGGCTGTTACCGAGGGCCGACTAGATGAGGCCAGGAGGGAGTTGGATGCAGAGAGGGTGGGTAGGCGTACCCGAGCTTATGAGACTAGGGCTTCTATACCCCGATCCTTGAGGAGGGAGCTTACGGGGATAGAGCTCACGTCCCGAGCGAGACTCAGATCTCTCCAGGGGGACAGGCATGGTAGGATCTCCAGGCGGCAGGCCGACTATATATTCCGTCGTGCGATGGAAAGGGTTTGGGAGCTGACCCGCTCCGGTGTGTGATTCAGGATTGATGACGAAATAGTCTAGTTGTGTAGTTAGCCGAGGCCTTAGTAAGAGCCAATTTTCCGGGATAGTTGACTTGTATATAGCATCCCTTTTTCTGACTAGACAGATAGACTCTTGTGTATCACTTTTGGGACAGATGACTGTAGCACTGTTGTACTTTTGACCAGATCAAACTATGTATTTCTCGCATTATGTATATATTTATTTCCTTTCGGTTCAGTTCCATAGTGACGGGATCACTGTTTTTATCATTATTATTACTGCACTTCGTATTAGAACTTTCTTAAAATAATAGAATTGCGATATACGTTCTCCCCATTATAAGAGCTGTGCAAGGCACAATGTTGTATATGATTGTGACCTAACGTTGAATTTTCCCAATAATTGTTTTTATTATTATCAGAATCATGCCGCCAAGAAAGATTGGAACTAGGGCGAACCCTGGATCTGAGGACCAGGGAAGCCATAATCAGGAAAATAGAAACCAAGAACACAGTGAAGAGGAAGATGAGGATTATGTGGAACAGGATGACTCCCTGTATGAAGAGGAGGAGGAAACATATGATGTTGAGGGATTTGAGATAGAGGCTGAAGAAGGAGAAACCGAGGTTGAGCAACCAGTACCAAACCCAGGCATGGATCTCATGAGCCAGTTCATGCAACTCCTAAGGCAGAATTTGGAACGTCAACCCAACCCACCCCCTCAAGGAAATAACAATACTGTGGCAAACTCTTTCAGGGCTTTTAAGTCCCTTAAGCCCCCTGAGTTCCACGGATCAGCCGACCCAGTTGAGGCAAAGGCATGGTTAAAGGAAATGGAGAAATCTTTTGAGATTTTGAGTACCGATGAGGCACAGAAGACTGTATTTGCTACCTACCTTCTGAAAGGAGAAGCTAACTACTGGTGGGAGGCCAAGAAAAACATGGAGACAGATGCTATTATAACCTGGGAGAGATTTAGTCAGTTGTTTCTGGGAAAGTATTTCCCGAGGTTTATGGAAAACCAGATGGAGCTCAAGTTCTTGGAGCTAAAGCAGAATAACTTGTCTGTAGCAGAGTACGAGGCGAAATTTACTGAGTTATCAAGGTTTGTGCCGGAGTTTGTGAGCACCGAGGAAAAGAAAGCTAGGAGGTTTCAGCAGGGACTGGA
>NW_027418462.1:0-44261 GCF_009905375.1 Apium graveolens | reverse complement strand
TAGGATTGACCTATTATATTTTTGATGTGGTATAATATTATAAATTTTAAGTTCATCCAATAATTAAGAAACAACATTTTATTTTAAAAAAAAGTAATGCATGATCTTGGCGCGTGCTTACTTATTACGTTTAAGGATTTGAGTGAGCGTGAAATCAAATTTTCCTGAAAATATTTAGCGCCAAATAATAGCTCCCTTGCAAAATTTTAAAGCAAAAGATAATTTTCCTTTTTTAATATTTTAGCATCTCCCAACTTAAATATAAAATCATTCAACATGTATCTTAAAGGTACCTGCTTGAGGAGTTGAGGAGTTAGCTTTAGGATTTTAAGATTTAGATTTAAGGTAAAAGGTTTTAGCAGATATTCAAATATCTTCACCAAATGGTTCTAATGATGAACACTAACCAAATGTGTATATTCCCTGCCATCCTAACGCTCAAGAGAATGGCCACACTACTAGAAAAAGTAGAATAGACATCGGCTAAAAACCGATCTCTATGAACAAAAAAATCCGATGTCTTCGTGGGTGATGTTAAAGACCCTCCATTTAACATCGGTTTTAAACTGATGTTAAAGAAGACATATAACATCAGTTTTTAAAGATTTTAAATTTCTAATGCATATCTAATCTTCGTATATTATCATAATATGATATTTTTATCAATTTAAACACATATGATATAAGAAAAATATTTCCATTTACCCATTAAACTGATGTTACTAATACCAGTAACAACAGTTTTCAAGATAAACCGATATAAACAAAAATTTTGACATCATTTATTTGTTTCAAACCGATATCTATTAGTGACATAACGATGTCTATAAAGATTAATAACATCGGTTTTCTGTTTTAAGATTTTTTTGTTGTAGTATTTAACATCGATTTTAATCGGTATTACTGATGTCAATGTTCAGCTAAATCTGATGTATTAGGCTCTGACAGACATCATTTCCACTATAATGATGTCTGTACCTATTTTATTAATGCACACTTTAAAATATAGGTACCAAAAATTTTCTAAACAAGAACTACCAAAACCAATTGCTGCATAATATTAGTTATCTATAAATCTAACAACCAATATTCAAACATCTGGGACACAGATTTTTTCTAATCCAACCATCAATACTACACACTACACAATCTCATCCATATTCTACTAGTGTCTGTACCAAAAATTTGACTTGTACCGACAATATAACCAACGAAAACCAAACAGGAAAGTAGCAAAACTTCCAGGAGTTGTGAAGATCTTTAGTTATCAGGTGGTTGAGGAGGATCGACAATGTAAGGATGGTCAACAGGTCTGAAAAGAAAATAGTGCAACATCAACATAACATCATGAGGTTAAGATATATACATGTATTCATCATCAAAATCAAAATAAGGAACTGCATGTGACTGGAATGCATTCATTTCCAGAAAGTGAAGATAGAGATATAACATATACAAATAGCCCGGACTTTAGTTAGAAGTCTTCACACCGACTCGTCGTACTAAATTTAAAGACCTATTAAGAGCAATAAAACTAAATCTAACTGCAAAGATAGGATAAATCAATGAAATGAGAAGATACTAAGATAGCTATGTGCCTATTACATTAGCACCAATGGTTTACTCAAGGGCACTTGACTCGTAGCGATTTACTGCCGTACATATCATATGTAAAATCTATTGTTTTAGTAGTTTAGATAATGATTGCATTCACAGTCACAATGTGTTCGTCTAGATTCATTTTGTTAATTCCTATGAAGCACGAATTTCATTAACGGTAGTTAGCCAAAACAGCTTTGCACCTGCTACTTCTAGAATGCTACTGTAAGGTATTTAAGTTGGTCTTCCTTGATCCAAAAATCCTCATAGATCATAGTTTTCATTTTTTAGTGGTCATGCCAGATCCATACAACTCCACGTACCTTGAATGTTCACAATTAGTGATACCTGTACAATCTCTGAAACTTTTATGTTTCTTTAATAAGGTGAAAGGAAATACTGAAATTATGGTAAATTTAATAGGTGGAGTGATAAAAGATTCATCCTAAATGGATATTTTTGAAGTACAAGTGTGCACATAGACACTGTCCGGATGAACTAAAGTGAGATTAGTATGTCACAGGGAAAAAGAGTACCTTGCTAGAAGAATATCTTTTGATGCTTTATAAAAGTATGAAAGGAACTTAAACTTTACATAACACATAAGATTGAGTTTGTGCGAATGTTTAGAAAAATATGATAAATGGAAGAAGAAGAAGAATAAAAAGAAACAGACCCGAAGGTTAACTGTACAACAATCAGCTGACGTTCCCTCATTATCTGATGTGAAGTCTACACAAAGAATAGATAAAAGGTCAGTCAACACATGCATTAGAAAACTTCAAAAACTATATGACCAGTAGAATATAGGAAATTTTGAAATGCCGGGGACTAATATCAAACCCAATCCATGTTCTCTATTATAAGGTGTGATATTCACTCTTAGTGTCCGTTGTTCCAGAAGTCGATATGCTAATACTAGACTTAATTAAAATGCTCAAGGGAATTAAACATATAGGCCAACTCTTTTAATGTCTCCTCCAGTGGAGTTGGCCTTTTGTTCAATAAATGATATATTTGGGTGGAAGCAAGATTTAACATTCATCTTTAAATCTGTTAGGCAATGTTTCTACTTTGGCATCAATACGAATGATGCATTAACACACGAGAAACATGTATCATTATACAGGCTTAGACATTAGCATACCTTTTTGCAGTAAAAAGTCATTAGTGTATTTACAATCTAAGGTATTTACAACCATTATCATTTTTCAACAATTAATCACAACACCAAGCCTTCATTTATCTAATAAATTGATAAATTATATTAGTACACCTTTATCTTATAAAGTTTTGAATGGAGAATGATATAATCAATGTCTAATAATCATTATTACACCATGTTCAACAAAATAATTTTCATCCACATTTATCAGTTTCCTAAATAAAGATAATATAGTAACATGAATATCCACATACTTGCCAAACTAAAATCACAAGTGAACCTAATCTGACAATTTCCCCCCACAAAGAATCTGAAATCCTAACTCGCAAAAATAGTTAAAATGTAGCACAATGTCAGTAAGCACGGAATAAAATAAGAAATCACAAGGAAAAGGGAATAATAGGAGTACAAAAATGAAAATCGTACTCTTGATATTATCGAACAGGTGATTATTTATAAACCGCGCTGCTTCCGGACCTCCATGACCATGATACACTCCAACAAAATTCCCTTGAGGACCAAAATCATCTAAACTCATCAACCCAGACACAAGTTGTCTTTGATCTTCCACTATATAATTACCTTGAACTACCGCCGTAGAAAACCATAAAGCTGTTATCTTCATAGATTGTTCTGTTACCTGTACCTGTTGCCATTTTTCCAGCTTGAACCCCGTGAATAATATCCTTTCGAATAGGAACTTCGAAGACATCACCAACCAAAACCATAAAGTTGTTATCTTCCTGGCTAAAATCCTAATTTAGAATAAGCTGTTAACTCTCCGTTCAAATTCAAAGAGCGATTGAGACAACAATAAAATAATTATAAAAAAAATTAGAGTAAGATGCTGAATTTAACATGCACAACTAAAGTAATCACTAAACTAATTAAAAAAATACAAAATTTTGGGTTTCAAATTTAAACCCCCAATTCTAAAATTAGGGTTTGAAACTTACCGAATTCAAGTTTTAACCACCGAATTAGATTTAACCTCGATCTTAGCTTTAAACTCAGACTTGAACTTTAAACTCCGACTCGAATAACCTTCTACCCTTTAAATTTTGATGAGAGCACATAGAGAGATAGAGAGAGCACATAGCACAGAGAGAGATTATTCGAGTAGAGAGAGAGAGGGGGGGGATGGAGAGCATAGTCGAGCAAAGAGAGAGAGAGAAATCGAGAGCCGTTCAGTGGACAAAAGTGAGAGAGGAAAGAGATGATGAGATTTGGATTTGTTTGGTTTTATGTTTTAAGAGTGTATGAATTTTAATTTTTAATTTTATTTTAATGTTATATTGAAAATAGGGGGATCTGTGACTTGAAATTTTTTTAAGGCAAAAAATGAGGGGGAAAGTTTTAAGAGGGAATGAATTATTTGGTAAAGGAGGGAAAGGTTTGGTTAGGGGTGGAAGGGGGAGGCGCGCTTGATAAATTTTTTAAAACAGACTTATAACATCGGTTGGTCTAAAAAACCGATGTGTATCTTATAAAAAGACATCGGTTGAGTAAAACCGATGTAAAAAACACCTTTTACATCAGTGCCAACAGCAACCGATGTTTAAAAGGCGATGTCTATTCTACTTTTTCTAGTAGTGCCATCCTCCTTATGAAGAGGTTTTATATATATTTCTTAAGTGATATATGAGTATTAATATATTGTAGTATGTATGGATCTAAATTTTTTTTTCAAATGTAGATGATTAATGATGCAATATCCTTCATGGGAAGCATTAAAAAATGGAGTTGTATTGCAATATCCAAGCAAATTGAAAATAATTATAATGGCCTTCCTAAAAATTTTAAAAAGAGATTATTTCATCAATTAAAACAAGTAGTTTTTTGTGGAAAACTGGTCAGAGTGAAGAACTTATTTAATCTTCCTCATAGGTGATGAAGATGATTATAAAAAATAAATAAGCTTGTATTTTTATTTCACAAATAATTATTACTAAAAGGTTAGCAATATTTAATCTCTTTTCTGCTTATGTTCTCAAACTCTTGGTATATAAATCTACGTAAAATTTCTTTATAATTTTTATAATTGTACTTTGTTAATAATACTATAAGAATACAAATGATGACTAAGGTTAAATTTGAACTTTCATGAGCATTTTGAACAAAAATTATTTTCAACCCATCAACCCAAATATTTAGACCTCAACTAAAACAGAATAACAAATGGAGAACATTTTAACATATTTTGACACCTTTAAAAATGATACTAAGTGTTAATAGGAGTAATTTTGTCCCACAATAGTCTAAAATATAGTAAAGTAAACTCCCCACCAAAACTGTGACATATGTTAACTTTACCAAATTCATATATCTATATCTTAGGGATAGAACTTCTAGAGTTTTAGATTTTAAAATAATATAAGACTCCATTTTTGGTCATATATATCTTTAATATTTTCTTAAAATATATATTAACTATTTTACAAGGTTATAAAACATATTGGAGGATGAAAAGGGTTTTACAATTTAACAAATGGACTAAATTGATATATGGTCAAAGAATAATTACTAATTGGAGTAGAAATATTAATCATTTGGAGTAGAAATATTAACTGTTCAACACAATGATTATTTTTTATCATTGAAAGAGATAGTAAATCATAAAATAATTAACAAAATTTAAACATATTAAGTAGATATTACAAAATAATTTATCTATGTAATACTATAAGTTACTGTTTGAAACTAATGTTTGGGGTTCTTAATAAAGGGAGTTGGTGAAAATGAATTTTTAACCATCTAACATTATGATGTTGTCTTCATAAAAAAATAAAAATTCCTTCTTTATTAACTACCCATCCATTAAGGTTTTTACCATCAAAAGTTGTTTCTATCCCATTAAAAATAATATAAAACACATTTTTAATATATTGCAAAAAATAATTTGTAAGACTAATTGGTAAGCTCAAAATCTTTATGGCATAGTCCTTGATTTTGAAATTTATGTGCTTAAAAGATTTTCAGTTGTCATACTAAAATTATATTAAGCACATATTTTTACAAACCTCTAATAAGTATAATATGTATTAAAAGTGAAAATGCTTTTATTATTGTTATGTAAAAAGGTTGTTAACAAGTATATTATCTTACATGAAACTCCAATGCAAAGTTTTTGCTTTCCTTACCACTATGAGTTTATTATATGTGTTAAAAATAATTCATAAAAATTAAAGTATAGAAATTAATATAAATTAAATAACAGAGGTTTTTATGAATATGTTAAAAATAGGATAGTTAATTTGAAAGGATACAGAAACTAATAAGGGTAATTAAGATTTTTTCTCTCCATGTCATATGTGAGAGGCGCTGAGTTTCTCTTCATATTCAAACTTCTCTGCTAGAAGCTAGAATATTTTGAGAGTTTATTTCTTTCTGTTCCTATGGCACGATATCGAGATATTGAAGAGCAGATGGCAAATCTTGATATTGACAAAGAGGAAAATGAAAGCTTTGTATTTGGAGGTGATGTGGAAGAAGAGGTTAACAAATATGATTTATGTTTGGTAGGGAGATTCCTTACGGAGAAAACAATAAACTCCCGAGCAATGAAATCAAAGTTGGCTGATGTATGGAAACCTATGATAGGCATTAATATCAAGGAGTTGGAACAAGGGATTTTTCTCTTCCAGTTCTATCATCAGGATGATATGCAGTGGGTGTTAAAAGGAGGACCATGGATGTTTGATAACGCAATGATGATTCTGGAAAAGGTGGTTCCGGGAGAGGATCCTCTTCAAGTGCAACTATGGCATTTGAATACTTGGGTTCAAATTCATGATCTCCCGATGGGTTTAATGTCAGAAGTTGTAGGCCAGCAGCTGGGCAATTTTTTTGGGGAATTTCTCCAATATGATGCCAAGAACAACTCATCAATCTGGAGAGAATACATGAGGATCAAAATACGGATAGATGTCAGGAGACCTCTCAAAAGAAAGAAGAAGATTATTAAAAAAGATGGCAAAGAAATCACTGTGACATGCAGATATGAAAGATTAGGTGATTTCTGTTTTTTGTGTGGAATGGTAACGCATATAGATAGATTTTGCAGGAGGTTTATTGGTAAAAGAGATACTGAGATTGAAAAGGAATGGGGGCCATGGCTCAGAGCAACACCGCGCAGGGCAGTAAATCAAGGGAAAAGTCGGTGGCTAAGGAAGGAAGATGATGCCACGTGGGAAGCTAGGATTGGCAGGGAGAATCAGTACCACAATTATCGGGAGGACAATAGTTCAAATAAAGATAAGGACATAATCAAGGCGAGTAACTCCAGGAGTTTGGTTGCAACAGAATCACATAAAATTAACAGTAATATCCAGTTGGCAGGTTTCAATAAGTTTTCAAATGTTTTGTTTGGGCCGGATGAGGATGACAGTATTGGGCTTAAATATGATGAACATAAACGAAGGAAAGGGGACCCAATATCAGTTGGTGAGATGGATATCGATGTGGGCGTTAATAGCATTGGGTCTCAAGTTTTTATACAACAAATAGAGCCTGTTATTTTTAATGAGGATTTAGCAGCTTCTCCCAAAACTATTTCGGCTATGTCTGCAATGCAGACTAGCCGAGCTTAATGTGTCTGTTAAGCTGGAACTGCAGGGGCCTGGGCAACCCCCGTGCAGTTCGTGTCCTTAGGGATATCTTGAAAACTCATCAGCCCGAGCTTATTTTTCTTTCTGAAACTCTCTCAGTAGGTAATAAAATAGCAGAACTTTCTTCTATGTTTGGTTTTTCTAATTTCTTTTCAGTTGATAGACAAGGTAGAGGTGGTGGTATTGCAGTCATGTGGAAGCATTCTACGTCATGCGAAGTAGTTGATTTTTCTCAAAACCATATTGACATTGTAATCACGGAGAATTCTGCAGCATCCTGGAGACTAACGTGTTATTATGGTTTCTCGGAGCGAGATAGACGTAATGCAGCTTGGGATTTCATTCGCTTGTTGGCCTCTAAATCTCAGCTGCCCTGGTGCATCTTTGGGGACTTTAATGACCTCCTTTATGCTTCAGATAAGAAAGGGAGACATCCTCATCCCCAAAACTTATTGAAAGGTTTCAAAACGGCCATTGAGGATTGCTTGCTAGGGGAAATTGATCTGGTTGGTGGGAAGTTCACTTGGGAGAAAGGTAAGGGCACTGCAGATTGGGTTCGTGAAAAGCTTGATAGGGCATTTCCTACAGATCTCTGGTGGCATATGTTCCCTCTTTGCACTCTCTCAGTCACTCATTCTTCGATCTCAGTCCATGACCCTATCATTTTGAACTTTTTCAACACAAATGTTACTAAAAAGCAGTTTCGTTTTAAGTTTGAGAACACTTGGTTAAAGGAGCCCACTTTCCATACTGAAGTTACTAAATTTTGGAAAGAGCTTCCTTCGTCTCATCTTATTCCATAATTGATTTCTGTCTCCACTTTTATGGCTATGTGGGGACGCAAGTTTTTTCACAAATTTAGGGAGAAGGTGATTAAGCAAAAACAAGTAATTGATGCTTTAAAGAATATGGAAGATGATGACGGAATCCAATTATATTTTGATAAGAAGAACGAACTAAACGAGTTGCTGCTCCATGAGGAAATTTATTGGAAACAGCGGGCAAAAACCTTTTGGTTGCAAGACGGAGATTCTAATACTAAATATTTTCACGCTACTGCATCGAGCAAAAAGAAGATGAACCATATTTCTTTTTTTATAACCGATGATGGAGTTGTGGTAGACAAACATGAGGATCTCTGTAAGTTGGTGAAGGATTATTATACAAATGTTTTTGCTGCAACAGAATCTGTTTGCCCCTATATCCATACAGAGAATGAAACGGTGGTATCTGAAGCCCAAAATGAGATGTTAGCATCAGAACTCTCTTTTGAGGAGTTTACAGAAGCAGTAAAAAGTATGCACCCTGATAAAGCTAGTGGGCCAGATGGTCTAAATCCGGCCTTTTTCCAACATTTTTGGAGCTTGCTTGGTAAGGAGGTTTTTAATTGTTGTTCAAATTGGCTTTCTGATTGTAAACTTTCAGCTCATATAAATGACACTATGTTGGTTCTAATTCCTAAAAAGGAAAGGGTAGAAAGCACTAAGGATTTAAGACCCATAGCCTTGTGCAAAGTTCTGTATAAGAATCTTTCGAAAGTTCTTGCGAATAGATTACATAAATTGTTACCTGTCATAATTTCAGAGGAGCAAAGCGCGTTTGTCCCAGGGCGCAACATTTCTGATAATATGCTTGTTGCTTTTGAGCTGATTCATTTTATGAAAAGGCAGACTTCGGGAGATACAGGGGATGTAGCTCTATAGCTCGACATAAGTAAAGCTTATGATCGTGTTTGTTGGGATTATTTGCGAAACGGGATGCTTGCTATGGGCTTCGCGCAGAAGTGGGTGAGGTGGATGATGATGTGTATAACCTCAGTTTCTTACTCTATTTCTTTTCAAGGATCAACTATTGATCCAATCTTGCCTAGTAGAGGTCTCTCCCTATCATTAAAAACAGCAACATAGAATGGCTCTATTAATGGGTGTCGTGTGTGTCCTCAAGCCCCATCTGTGACGCACTTACTCTTTGCCGATGACAGCTTTCTATTTTTTAAAGCTACTGTTGAGGAGCCACTCTCAATCAAAGATATTCTCCATTCTTATGAAGTATTTTCTGGCCAGGCTGTGAATTTTCAAAAATCTGCTATATTTTTTAGTTCAAATGTCCGTCGAGATAAGCAAGATGAAATCAAAAATCTTCTTGGAGTGTTCAATGGTATTGAAAACAGCAGATATTTGGGACTTCCGTCTCTCATTGGCAGATCGAAAAAATCTGTTTTTCGGTATCTAAAAGACAAAGTGTGGAATAAGATTTAGGACTGGAACACAAAGCTGTTATCTAAAGCAGGGAAAGCAGTGCTGCTTAGAAATGTTGCAGAAACCATCCCTGCATACACAATGTCATGTTTTATGATTCCCAAAACGTTGTGCCAGGAGCTAGAAAGGATGATGAACTCTTTCTGGTGGAGTTCAAATTCCTCGAATAGCAAAGGAATAAAGTGGTTATCTTGGACGAGGATGAGTATGTCGAAGAAAAAGGGGGGATTAGGATTTCGTGACCTGCATGGTTTTAACTTGGCGCTTCTTGGAAAACAATGTTGGAATCTAATCAGCAATCCGAATGCTCTAGTTTCTCGACCTCTGAAGGCTCGGTACTACCCTAATTGCAGTTTGTTACAGGCTGGTAGAACGGGGGGATCTAGTTACACTTGGTCTGGAATATGGGAAGCAAAAGAGATCATGAAGGAAGGGTGCAGATGGGTCCTAAGAGATGGAAAATCCATTCATATTTATTCTGACAGATGGTTGAGGGGTAAAGAGAATTTTTGTGTTGATCAGGATGGTAGCTCGGAGAGGAGCACCAAAGTTTGTGATTTGTTTTTGAATGACAGCAGAAAGTGGGATGAACACAAGGTACGATCTTCTTTCAATAATATTGATGTTGCAGCTATATTAGCAACTCGTATTCCACAGAATAATACACGAGACAGGATAACCTGGGTCCATTATAATAATGGACAGTACTCAGTGAAGACGGGTTACCATAAGTGGCAGCAGAATCATTTGGGAGGAGTAGACATTCAACAATCTGATGGTTGGGGGAAGATTTGGAGATTGTGTATTCCTCACAAAGTAAAGGTGTTTTTGTGGAGAATATGCCGAAATACAGTTCCTGTCTGAAATCTGCTTACCAGTAAAGGAGTTCATGTTCCTACCAGTTGTGTGATGTGTGTAGGCAATGCAGAACAATTACCTCATTTATTCTTTGATTGTGATTATGCAAAAGCATGTTGGCAAATAATGAACTTGTCATATCACATGAGGGAGATTGAATGTGCTTCTACATGGTAACTAGAAAAGCTTAGCACTGAAACGGGGGATAAGCTGATTAAGACGGCTAAGGTTATATGGGGAATATGGTGGGCTCGAAATAAACGTGTGTGGGAGGGAAATATGATAACGCCTGAGTTTGTGATGGCTTGGAGTTCGAAACAAGTTGAAGACTGGAGGGAAGCTCAGAAACGTCGAATGCAGCCAGATAGTACCAGGCGAGGTAATGCTAGTCTGCCAAATCTGAGGTGGGTGGCTCCGACTTTGGGAACTCTAAAGATAAATGTGGATGCTTCTCTTATTAAGAGAAAAAATTTCTTCTCAGTAGGAATGGTAGCTCGAGAACATCAGGGGCTATTTTTGCGAGGCAAAACTATGAAGTTTGCAGGCCAAGTTTCGGTGTTTGAAGCTGAGATGGTGAGTATTCTGGAAGCTTTGATATGGTTTAGTGATCTACCAGACCTATCTATCATTGTGGAATCAGACTCGATGCTGAGTGTCCAGGCTATTACCAAAGCGGAGCATAATCAGCTGGAAATAGGAAACCTCATTGAACAATGTTGTTCTATCCTCAGGAACAAGATTGGAATTTCAATTGTTTTTGTTAGAAAGCAGGCGAACAAGGTAGCCCATTTATTGGCTAAAATACCTTGTACGTTTAATAGCTTTGTTGAATTTTCGTCTCCTCCATTGTGTGTGTTGGAGACACTATTGTCGGATGTTTATTTTTAATGGAATTGTTTTGTTATTCAAAAAAAAAGGGTAGTTAATTTGAAACATAAATTAAAACTTCTATTTCAAATAAATTGGACTAGATTTAACTCATAATATTAACGTTTTGATTAGTGAACTATATATACATTCTTACCAATAGTAAATATTTTTAACAATTTTTTTTAAAAATGTAATTTTTTACAACCAAGCTCAAATCCAAGAACTACATTACAATCATTAATATGTATGAAATACATTATTTTTTAATACCTTCAAAAGTATAATGTAAATCTTAAGTGACTTGATAATTTTGATCATAATGTGTCTTGTGTAGTACTTATGACCTTCTATCATATTTGTTCTAAATCTTTTATATCACAAATATTTTTAATATAAATCAAAATTATTTTTTTGTTATAAGATTAAAATATTTTTATTATTTCAAACAAATCTTAATAAATTTGGAGTTGAATAATTAATTACTAATAATACAATCATCACTTTGAAATAGGATTGACCTATTATATTTTTGATATGGTATAATATTATAAATTTCTAATTCATCCAAATAATTAATAAACAACATCTTATTTTAAAAAAAGTAACACATGATCTTGGCGCGTGCTTAGTTATTTATTTTGTAATACCCCAACTTTTTATACAACAAACAAGTCTCACATAAGCAAACAAGATTCCAAAATACAAGTCAGAAATAGTATCATATAGTTGGAATAAAGACAAATACAGAGCAGCTCTAAGATAAGTCACTATCACTAAAATATTATTACAATAAGCTCAAGCCAAATGCATTTCTTTGTCCATCCCAGAAGTTTAGCACCTGAAAATTTGTAAGTCATGAGCCAAACAGCCCAGCAATAAGTCATGAGCCAAACAGCCCAGCAAGAAGACAATTCGACACTAGTGGACCAAGGAGTTCATAATTTTTATAAAGCCAAAATTATTGTTCAAAATCTAAAGTTTACATATAACATAAATAAATTTCACACCTCGCTAAGGTGACAAATAGCTGGTGACACAGTATCACAGGTTCACAATTGTCAATAATGCGCCCCTTACTAAGTATCATAAATTGTGCAAAGCACGCCCTAGTAAGTATCAAAATCTACGTCGGGAACTATAGGCAATTACTAAATGTTTGATAGGTCAGAGGTCACTGGGAATTCTTATGTCTAAAACAATTACTTGATCCAGTGTTGTTAAAATAAAAGCAGTGCAAAATTATTTAACAGATTTCAAAATATAAATAAAAGTATGAAGAGTTAACTTACCTTGGCACTTAACAATTTATCACTTCACGCAGAGAAATCCAACAACCTATGTAGTTATTATTAAAAACAAACATAATTAATTATCCTCATACACTCTAAAGTCTCTAATACACAAACCAGGCAAAAGATAATATATATATATATAATTTTATATATACATAAAATAAGAACTCTAAAACAAAAACCATGCAAAAGATAATATACATAAAATTATATATACACAAAATAAGAACTCTAAAACAAAAAGCAGGCAATAAAAACAACATATACACTGCAATACAAAATCAGGCAAGATTATAAAATAACATGTGTTGCAATACAAACCAGGCAACAAGATAATATAAAAAAAAACTAAATATAATGAAATATTATACTAACAAGAATTTACTAAATAAATTTTTAAAAATTATACAAGTCAATTTATACTGTTACTACCATTTTCTAAAAACACACATAAGTAAAAAAAATTAAATAAATAAACATGTATGTACATATACTAATAAAATATAATTTAAAATTTCTAGAATGAATAAATGATTGATCAATTTATAAAAATAAAACTAACAGAAACACTAAAAGTGAATAACAAATGGAGAACATCTAAACTTATTTTGACACTATTAAAAACAATACTATTTGTTAACACGATTAATTTTGTCCCACAATAGTCTAAAATATAGTAAAGCAAACTCCCCACAAAAACTGTGACATATGTTAACTTTACCAATTTCTTATATCTATGTGTTAGGGATATAATTTCTAGAGTTTTAGATTTTAAAATAATATAAGCCTCCATTTTTGGTCATATATATCTTTAATATTTTCTTAAAATATATATTAACTATTTTGCAAAGTTATAAATCATATTGAAGGATGAAAAGGGTTTTAAAATTTAACAAATGGACCAAATTGATATATGGTCCAAAAATAATTACTTACTGGAGTAGAAATATTAACTATTTGGAGTAGAAATATTAACTGCTCAACACAATGATTATTTTTTTATCATTGAAAGAAATAGTAAATCATAAAATAAATAAAAAAATTTAAACATATTAAATAGATATTCCAAAATAATTTATCTAAGTAATACTATAAGTTATGCTTTGAAACTAATGTTTGGGGTTCTTAATAAAGGGATTTGGTGAAAATAAATTTTTAACCACCTAACATTATGATGTTGTCCTCATAAAAAAATAAAATTTCCTTCTTTATTAACTTCCCATACATTAAGGTTTTTACCATTAGAATTTGTTTCCATCCAATTAGAAATAATATAAAACACATTTTTAATATATTGCAAACAATAATTTTTAAGACTAATTGGTAAGCTCAAAATCTTTATGGCATATATTGTGACAATCCTTGATTTTGAAATTTATGTGCTTAAAAGATTTTCAATTGTCATACTAAACTTATAATAAGCAAATATTTAACAAACCTCTAATAAGTATAATATGTATTAAAAGTGAATATGTTTTTATTATTATTATGTAAAAAGGTTGTTAACACGTATATTATCTTACATGAAACTCCAATGCAAAGTTTTTGCTTTCCTTACCACAATGAGTTTTAATATATGTGTTAAAAATAATTCATAAAAATTAAATTATAGAAATTAATATAAATTAAATAACAAGTTTTTTATGAATATGTTAAAAATAGGGTAGTTAATTTGAAACACAAATTAAAACTTCTATTTCAAATAAATTGGACTAGATTTAACTCATAATATTAACATTGAGATTAGTCTACTATATGTACTATCTTACCAATAATAAATATTTTTAATAATTTTTTTTAAAAATATAATTTTTTACACCCAAGCTCAAATCTAAGAACTTTATTACAATCATTAATATGTATGAAATCACATTATTTTTTAATATCTTCAAAAGTATAATATAAATATTAAGTGACTTGATAATTTTGATCATAATGTGTCTCGTGTAGTACTTATGACCTTCTATCATATTTGTTCTAAACCTTTTATATCACAAGTATTTTTAATATAAATAAAAATTATTTTATGGTATAAGATTAAAATATTTTTATTATTTCAAACAAATCTTAAAAAATTTGAAGTTGAATAATTAATTACTAATAATACAATCATCACTTTGAAATATGATTCACCTATTATATTTTTGATATCGTATAATATTATAAATTTCTAGTTCATCCAAATAATTAATAAACAACGTCTTATTTTAAAAAAAAGTAACACATGATATTGGCGCGTGCTTAGTTATTACTTATTAGGATTTGAGTGAGCGTGAAATCAAATTTTCATGAAAATATTAAGCTCCAAATAATGGCTCCCTTGCAAAAATTTTAAAAGCAAAAGATTATTTTCCTTTTTTTAATATTTTAGTATCTCCCAACTTAAATATATAATCATTCAACATATATCACTAAGGTACTGCTTCAGAGGTTGAAGAGTTAGCTTAAGGGTTTTAAGATTTAGATTTAAGGTAACAGGTTTTAAAGAGATTCAAATATCCTCCGCCCATGGCTCTCATGATGAACGCTGAACCAAATGCCTATATTCCCCGCCATCCTAATGCTCAACGCAATGCCTATATTCCCCGCCATCCTCCTTATGAACAAGTTTTTATATATATTTCTTAAGTGATATATGAGTATTAATATATGGATCTAACTTTTATTTTTTTTCAAATGTAGATGATTAATGATGCAATATCCTCTATGGGAAGCATTCAAAGATGGAGTTGTATTGTAATAGACAAGAACATTGAAAATAATTATAATGGTCTTCCTAAAAATTTTAGAAAGAGATTATTTGGTCAATTGAAACGACAAGTTTCTTGTGGAAAACTGGTTAGAGTGAAGAACTCATTTAAGCTTCCTCTTAGGTTATGACGATGATGAGAAAAAATAAATAAGCTTGTATTTTTATTTCACAAATAATTATTAGTAAAAGGTTAGCAATATTTGTTCTCTTTTCTGCTTATGTTCTCAAACTCTTGATATATTAATCTATGTAAAATTTCTTTATAATTTTTAGAATTGTACGTTGTTAATAATACAAATGATGGCTAAGGTTAAATTTGAACCTTTATGAGCATTTTGAACAAAAATTATTTTCAACCCATAAACCCAAATATTTAGATCTTAACTAAAAGTGAATAACAAATAGAGAACATCTAAACTTATTTTGACATTATTAAAAACCATACTAAATGTTAACACGAGTAATTTTGTCCCACAATAGTCTAAAATATAGTAAAGTAAACTCCCCACAAAAATTATGACATAAGTTAACTTTACCAATTTCATATATCTATGTCTTAGGGATATAATTTCTAGAGTTTTAGATTTTAAAATAATATAAGCCTCGATTTTAGGTCATATATATCTTTAATATTTTTTAAAATACATATTAACTATTTTGCAAAGTTATAAAGCATATTGGAGGATGAAAAGGGTTTTACAATTTAACAAATGGAGCAAATTGATATATGGTCCAATAATAATTACTAACTGGAGTAGAAATATTAACTATTTCGAGTAGAAATATTAAATATTTCGAGTAGAAATATTAAGTGCTCAACACAATAATTATTTTTTTATCATTGAAAGAAATAGTAAATCATAAAATAAATAAAAAAATTTAAACCTATTAAATAGATATTCCAAAAAAATTTATCTAAGTAATAGTATAAGTTACGGTTTGAAACTAATGTTTGGGGTTCTTAATAAAGGGAGTTGGTGAAAATGAATTTTTAACCACCTAATATTATGATGTTGTCCTCATAAAAAAATAAAATTTCCTTCTTTATTAACTACCCATACATTAAGGTTTTTACCATCAAAATTTGTTTTCATCCCATTAGAAATAATATAAAACACATTTTTAATATATTGCAAACAATAATTTTTAAGACTAATTGGTAAGCTCAAAATCTTTATGGCATATATTGTGACAGTCCTTGATTTTGAAATTTATGTGCTTAAAAGATTTTCAATTGTCATACTAAACTTATAATAAGCACATATTTAACAAACCTTTAATAAGTATAATATGTATTAAAAAGTGAATATGCTTTTATTATTGTTATGTAAAAAGGTTGTTAACAAGTATATTATCCTAGATGAAACTCCAATGCAAAGTTTTTGCTTTCGTTACCACAATGAGTTTTAATATATGTGTTAAAAATAATTCATAAAAATAAATTATAGAAATTAATATAAATTAAATAACAGAGTTTTTTATGAATATGTTAAAAATAGGGTAGTTAATTTGAAACACAAATTAAAACTTCTATTTCAAATAAATTGGACTAGATTTAACTCATAATATTAACATTGAGATTAGTGAACTATATATACTATCTTACCAATAATAAATATTTTTAATAATTTTTTTTAAATGTAATTTTTTACAACCAAGCTCAAATCTAAGAACTACATTACAATCATTAATATGTATGAAATCACATTATTTTTTAATATCTTCAAAAGTATAATGTAAATCTTAAGTGACTTGATAATTTTGATCATAATGTGTCTTGTGTAGTACTTATGACCTTCTATTATATTTGTTCTAAACCTTTTATATCACAAGTATTTTTAATATAAATAAAAATTATTTTTTGGTATAAGATTAAAATATTTTTATTATTTCAAACAAATCTTATGAAATTTGGAGTTGAATAATTAATTACTAATAATACAATCATCACTTTGAAATATGATTCACCTATTATATTTTTGATATCGTATAATATTATAAATTTCTAGTTCATCCAAATAATTAATAAACAACGTCTTATTTTAAAAAAAGTAACACATGATATTGGCGCGTGCTTAGTTATTACTTATTAGGATTTGAGTGAGCGTGAAATCAAATTTTCATGAAAATATTAAGCTCCAAATAATGGCTCCCTTGCAAAAATTTTAAAAGCAAAAGATTATTTTCCTTTTTTTAATATTTTAGTATCTCCCAACTTAAATATATAATCATTCAACATATATCACTAAGGTACCTGCTTCAGAGGTTGAGGAGTTAGCTTAAGGGTTTTAAGATTTAGATTTAAGGTAACAGGTTTTAAAGAGATTCAAATATCCTCCGCCCATGGCTCTCATGATGAACGCTGAACCAAATGCCTATATTCCCCGCCATCCTAATGCTCAACGCAATGCCTATATTCCCCGCCATCCTCCTTATGAACAGGTTTTTATATATATTTGTTAAGTGATATATGAGTATTAATATATGGATCTAACTTTTATTTTTTTTCAAATGTAGATGATTAATGATGCAATATCCTCTATGGGAAGCATTCAAAGATGGAGTTGTATTGCAATAGACAAGAACATTGAAAATAATTATAATGGTCTTCCTAAAAATTTTAGAAAGAGATTATTTGGTCAATTGAAACGACTAGTTTCTTGTGGAAAACTGGTTAGAGTGAAGAACTCATTTAAGCTTCCTCTTAGGTGATGAGGATGATGAGAAAAAATAAATAAGCTTGTATTTTTATTTCACAAATAATTATTAGTAAAAGGTTAGCAATATTTGTTCTCTTTTCTGCTTATGTTCTCAAACTCTTGATATATTAATCTATGTAAAATTTCTTTATAATTTTTAGAATTGTATGTTGTTAATAATACAAATGATGGCTAAGGTTAAATTTGAACCTTCATGAGCATTTTGAACAAAAATTATTTTCAACTCATAAACCCAAATATTTAGATCTTAACTAAAAGTGAATAACAAATGGAGAACATCTAAACTTATTTTGACACTATTAAAAACCATACTAAATGTTAACACGAGTAATTTTGTCCCACAATAGTCTAAAATATAGTAAAGTAAACTCCCCACAAAAATTATGACATAAGTTAACTTTACCAATTTCATATATCTATGTCTTAGGGATATAATTTCTAGAGTTTTAGATTTTAAAATAATATAAGCCTCGATTTTAGGTCATATATATCTTTAATATTTTTTAAAATACATATTAACTATTTTGCAAAGTTATAAAGCATATTGGAGGATGAAAAGGGTTTTACAATTTAACAAATGGAGCAAATTGATATATGGTCCAATAATAATTACTAACTGGAGTAGAAATATTAACTATTTCGAGTAGAAATATTAAATATTTCGAGTAGAAATATTAAGTGCTCAACACAATGATTATTTTTTTATCATTGAAAGAAATAGTAAATCATAAAATAAATAAAAAAATTTAAACCTATTAAATAGATATTCCAAAAAAATTTATCTAAGTAATAGTATAAGTTAGGGTTTGAAACTAATGTTTGGGGTTCTTAATAAAGGGAGTTGGTGAAAATGAATTTTTAACCACCTAATATTATGATGTTGTCCTCATAAAAAAATAAAATTTCCTTCTTTATTAACTACCCATACATTAAGGTTTTTACCATCAAAATTTGTTTTCATCCCATTAGAAATAATATAAAACACATTTTTAATATATTGCAAACAATAATTTTTAAGACTAATTGGTAAGCTCAAAATCTTTATGGCATATATTGTGACAGTCCTTGATTTTGAAATTTATGTGCTTAAAAGATTTTCAATTGTCATACTAAACTTATAATAAGCACATATTTAACAAACCTTTAATAAGTATAATATGTATTAAAAATGAATATGCTTTTATTATTGTTATGTAAAAAGGTTGTTAACAAGTATATTATCCTAGATGAAACTCCAATGCAAAGTTTTTGCTTTCGTTACCACAATGAGTTTTAATATATGTGTTAAAAATAATTCATAAAAATAAAATTATAGAAATTAATATAAATTAAATAACAGAGTTTTTTATGAATATTTTAAAAATAGGGTAGTTAATTTGAAACACAAATTAAAACTTCTATTTCAAATAAATTGGACTAGATTTAACTCATAATATTAACATTGAGATTAGTGAACTATATATACTATCTTACCAATAATAAATATTTTTAATAATTTTTTTTAAAAATGTAATTTTTTACAACCAAACTCAAATCTAAGAACTACATTACAATCATTAATATGTATGAAATCACATTATTTTTTAATAATGTGATTTCATACATATTAATGATTGTAATGTAGTTCTTAGATTTGAGCTTGGTTGTAACAACATGATACTCATTTAAGCTTCCTCTTAGGTGACGAGTATGATGAGAAAAAACAAATAAGCTTGTATTTTTATTTCACAAATAATTATTACTAAAAGGTTAGAAATATTTGTTCTCTTTTCTTCTTATGTTCTCAAACTCTTGATATATTAATCTATGTAAAATTTCTTTATAATTTTTAGAATTGTACTTTTTTAATAATACAAATGATGACTAAGGTTAAATTTGAACCTTCATGAGCATTTTGAACAAAAATTATTTTCAACCCATAAACCCAAATATTTAGATCTTAACTAAAAGTGAATAACAAATGGAGAACATCTAAACTTATTTTGACACTATTAAAAACGATACTAAATGTTAACACGAGTAATTTTGTCCCACAATACTCTAAAATATAGTAAAACAAACTCCCCACAAAAACTGTGACATATGTTAACTTTACCAATTTCATATATATATGTGTTAGGGATATAATTTCTAGAGTTTTAGATTTTAAAATAATATAAGCCTCCATTTTTGGTCATATATATCTTTAATATTTTCTTAAAATACATATTAACTATTTTGCAAAGTTATAAATCATATTGGAGGATGAAAAGGGTTTTACAATTTAACAAATGAACCAAATTGATATATGGTCCAAAAATAATTACAAACTGGAGTAGAAATATTAACTATTTGCAGTAGAAATATTAACTGCTCAACACAATGATTATTTTTTTTATCATTGAAAGAAATAGTAAATCATAAAATAAATAAAAAAAAATTAAACATATTAAGTAGATATTCCAAAATAATTTATCTAAGTAATACTATAAGTTACGATTTGAAACTAATGTTTGGGGTTCTTAATAAAGGGAGTTGGTGAAAATGAATTTTTAACCACCTAACATTATGGGGTTGTCGTGATAAAAAAATAAAATTTCCTTCTTTATTAACTACCCATACATTAAGGTTTTTACCATTAAAATTTGTTTCCATCCCATTAGAAATAATATAAAACACATTTTCAATATATTGCAAACAATAATTTTTAAGACTAATTGGTAAGCTCAAAATCTTTATGGCATATATTGTGACAGTCCTTGATTTTGAAATTTATGTGCTTAAAAGATTTTCAATTGTCATACTAAACTTATAATAAGAAAATATTTAACAAACCTCTAATAAGTATAATATGTATTAAAAGTGAATATGTTTTTATTATTGTTATGTAAAAAGGTTGTTAACACGTATATTATCTTACAGGAAACTCCAATGCAAAGTTTTTGCTTTCCTTACCACAATGAGTTTTAATATATGTGTTAAAAATAATTCATAAAAATTAAATTATAGAAATTAATATAAATTAAATAACAGAGTTTTTTATGAATATGTTAAAAATAGGGTAGTTAATTTAAAACACAAATTAAAACTTCTATTTCAAATAAATTGGACTAGATTTAACTCATAATATTAACATTGAGATTAGTCTACTATATATACTATCTTACCAATAATAAATATTTTTAATAATGTTCTAAAAAATATAATTTTTTACAACCAAGCTCAAATCTAAGAACTACATTACAATCATTAATATGTATGAAATCACATTATTTTTTAATATCTTCAAAAGTATAATGTTTAATCTTAAGTGACTTGATAATTTTGATCATAATGTGTCTCTTGTAGTACTTATGACCTTCTATCATATTTGTTCTAAACCTTTTATATCACAAGTATTTTTAATATAAATAAAAATTATTTTTTGGTATAAGATTAAAATATTTTTATTATTTCAAACAAATCTTAATAAATTTGGAGTTGAATAATTAATTACTAATAATACAATCATCACTTTGAAATATGATTGACCTATTATATTTTTGATATCGTATAATATTATAAATTTCTATTTCATCCAAATAATTAATAAACAACGTCTTATTTTAAAAAAAAGTAACACATGATATTGGCGCGTGCTTAGTTATTACTTATTAGGATTTGAGTGAGCGTGAAATCAAATTTTCATGAAAATATTTAGCTCCAAATAATGGCTTCCTTGCAAAAATTTTAAAAGCAAAAGATTATTTTCCTTTTTTTAATATTTTAGTATCTCCCAACTTAAATATATAATCATTCAACATATATCAGGTTGAGGAGTTAGCTTAAGGGTTTTAAAATTTAGATTTAAAGTAACAGGTTTTAAAGAGATTCAAATATCCTCCGCCCATGGCTCTCATGATGAACGCTGAACCAAATGCCTATATTCCCTGCCATCCTAATGCTCAACCGAATGCCTATATTCCCCGCCATCCTCCTTATGAACAGGTTTTTATATATATTTTTAAGTGATATATGAGTATTAATATATATGGATCTAACTTTTATTTTTTTCAAATGTAGATGATTAATGATGCAATATCCTCCATGGGAAGCATTCAAAGATGGAGTTGTATTGCAATGGCCAAGAACATTGAAAATAATTATAATGGTCTTCCTAAAATTTTTAGAAAGAGATTATTTGGTCAATTGAAACAACTAGTTTCTTGTGGAAAACTGGTTAGAGTGAAGAACTCATTTAAGCTTCCTCTTAGGTGATAAGGATGATGAGAAAAAATAAATAAGCTTGTATTTTTATTTCACAAATAATTATTAGTAAAAGGTTAACAATATTTGTTCTCTTTTCTGCTTATGTTCTCAAACTCTTGATATATTAATCTATGTAAAATTTCTTTATAATTTTTAGAATTGTACGTTGTTAATAATACAAATGATGGCTAAGGTTAAATTTGAACCTTCATGAGCATTTTGAACAAAAATTATTTTCAACCCATAAACCCAAATACTTAGATCTTAACTAAAAGTGAATAACAAATGGAGAACATCTAAACTTATTTTGACATTATAAAAAACATACTAAATATTAACACGAGTAATTTTGTCCCACAATAGTCTAAAATATAGTAAAGTAAACTCCCCACAAAAATTATGACATAAGTTAACTTTACCAATTTCATATATCTATGTCTTAGGGATATAATTTCTAGAGTTTTAGAATTTAAAATAATATAAGCCTCGATTTTAGGTCATATATATCTTTAATATTTTTTAAAATACATATTAACTATTTTGCAAAGTTATAAAGCATATTGGAGGATGAAAAGGGTTTTACAATTTAACAAATGGAGCAAATTAATATATGGTCCAATAATAATTACTAACTGGAGTAGAAATATTAACTATTTCGAGTAGAAATATTAAATATTTCGAGTAGAAATATTAAGTGCTCAACACAATGATTATTTTTTTATCATTGAAAGAAATAGTAAATCATAAAATAAATAAAAAAATTTAAACCTATTAAATAGATATTCCAAAAAAATTTATCTAAGTAATAGTATAAGTTACGGTTTGAAACTAATGTTTGGGGTTCTTAATAAAGGGAGTTGGTGAAAATGAATTTTTAACCACCTAACATTATGATGTTGTCCTCATAAAAAAATAAAATTTCCTTCTTTATTAACTACCCATACATTAAGGTTTTTACCATCAAAATTTGTTTTCATCCCATTAGAAATAATATAAAACACATTTTTAATATATTGCAAACAATAATTTTTAAGACTAATTGGTAAGCTCAAAATCTTTATGGCATATATTGTGACAGTCCTTGATTTTGAAATTTATGTGCTTAAAAGATTTTCAATTGTCATACTAAACTTATAATAAGCACATATTTAACAAACCTTTAATAAGTATAATATGTATTAAAAATGAATATGCTTTTATTATTGTTATGTAAAAAGGTTGTTAACAAGTATATTATCCTAGATGAAACTCCAATGCAAAGTTTTTGCTTTCGTTACCACAATGAGTTTTAATATATGTGTTAAAAATAATTCATAAAAATAAATTATAGAAATTAATATAAATTAAATAACAGAGTTTTTTATGAATATTTTAAAAATAGGGTAGTTAATTTGAAACACAAATTAAAACTTCTATTTCAAATAAATTGGACTAGATTTAACTCATAATATTAACATTGAGATTAGTGAACTATATATACTATCTTACCAATAATAAATATTTTTAATAATTTTTTTTAAAAATGTAATTTTTTACAACCAAGCTCAAATCTAAGAACTACATTACAATCATTAATATGTATGAAATCACATTATTATAAAATAATGTGATTTCATACATATTAATGATTGTAATGTAGTTCTTAGATTTGAGTTTGGTTGTAACAACATGATACTCATTTAAGCTTCCTCTTAGGTGACGAGTATGATGAGAAAAAACAAATAAGCTTGTATTTTTATTTCACAAATAATTATTACTAAAAGGTTAGAAATATTTGTTCTCTTTTCTTCTTATGTTCTCAAACTCTTGATATATTAATCTATGTAAAATTTCTTTATAATTTTTAGAATTGTACTTTGTTAATAATACAAATGATGACTAAGGTTAAATTTGAACCTTCATGAGCATTTTGAACAAAAATTATTTTCAACCCATAAACCCAAATATTTAGATCTTAACTAAAAGTGAATAACAAATGGAGAACATCTAAACTTATTTTGACACTATTAAAAACGATACTAATGTTAACACGAGTAATTTTGTCCCACAATACTCTAAAATATAGTAAAGCAAACTCCCCACAAAAACTGTGACATATGTTAACTTTACCAATTTCATATATCTATGTGTTAGGGATATAATTTCTAGAGTTTTAGATTTTAAAATAATATAAGCCTCCATTTTTGGTCATATATATCTTTAATATTTTCTTAAAATACATATTAACTATTTTGCAAAGTTATAAATCATATTGGAGGATGAAAAGGGTTTTACAATTTAACAAATGGACCAAATTGATATATGGTCCAAAAATAATTACAAACTGGAGTAGAAATATTAACTATTTGCAGTAGAAATATTAACTGCTCAACACAATGATTATTTTTTTTATCATTGAAAGAAATAGTAAATCATAAAATAAATAAAAAAAAATTAAACATATTAAGTAGATATTCCAAAATAATTTATCTAAGTAATACTATAAGTTACGATTTGAAACTAATGTTTGGGGTTCTTAATAAAGGGAGTTGGTGAAAATGAATTTTTAACCACCTAACATTATGGGGTTGTCGTGATAAAAAAATAAAATTTCCTTCTTTATTAACTACCCATACATTAAGGTTTTTACCATTAAAATTTGTTTCCATCCCATTAGAAATAATATAAAACACATTTTCAATATATTGCAAACAATAATTTTTAAGACTAATTGGTAAGCTCAAAATCTTTATGGCATATATTGTGACAGTCCTTGATTTTGAAATTTATGTGCTTAAAAGATTTTCAATTGTCATACTAAACTTATAATAAGAAAATATTTAACAAACCTCTAATAAGTATAATATGTATTAAAAGTGAATATGTTTTTATTATTGTTATGTAAAAAGGTTGTTAACACGTATATTATCTTACATGAAACTCCAATGCAAAGTTTTTGCTTTCCTTACCACAATGAGTTTTAATATATGTGTTAAAAATAATTCATAAAAATTAAATTATAGAAATTAATATAAATTAAATAACAGAGTTTTTTATGAATATGTTAAAAATAGGGTAGTTAATTTAAAACACAAATTAAAACTTCTATTTCAAATAAATTGGACTAGATTTAACTCATAATATTAACATTGAGATTAGTCTACTATATATACTATCTTACCAATAATAAATATTTTTAATAATTTTTTTAAAAAATATAATTTTTTACAACCAAGCTCAAATCTAAGAACTACATTACAATCATTAATATGTATGAAATCACATTATTTTTTAATATCTTCAAAAGTATAATGTAATCTTAAGTGACTTGATAATTTTGATCATAATGTGTCTCTTGTAGTACTTATGACCTTCTATCATATTTGTTCTAAACCTTTTATATCACAAGTATTTTTAATATAAATAAAAATTATTTTTTGGTATAAGATTAAAATATTTTTATTATTTCAAACAAATCTTAATAAATTTGGAGTTGAATAATTAATTACTAATAATACAATCATCACTTTGAAATATGATTGACCTATTATATTTTTGATATCGTATAATATTATAAATTTCTATTTCATCCAAATAATTAATAAACAACGTCTTATTTTAAAAAAAAGTAACACATGATATTGGCGCGTGCTTAGTTATTACTTATTAGGATTTGAGTGAGCGTGAAATCAAATTTTCATGAAAATATTTAGCTCCAAATAATGGCTTCCTTGCAAAAATTTTAAAAGCAAAAGATTATTTTCCTTTTTTTAATATTTTAGTATCTCCCAACTTAAATATATAATCATTCAACATATATCACTAAGGTACCTACTTCAAAGGTTGAGGAGTTAGCTTAAGGGTTTTAAGATTTAGATTTAAGGTAACAGGTTTTAAAGAGATTCAAATATCCTCCGCCCATGGCTCTCATGATGAACGCTGAACCAAATGCCTATATTCCCCGCCATCCTAATGCTCAACCGGAATGCCTATATTCCCCGCCATCCTCCTTATGAACAGGTTTTTATATATATTTCTTAAGTGATATATGAGTATTAATATATATGGATCTAACTTTTATTTTTTTCAAATGTAGATGATTAATGATGCAATATCCTCCATGGGAAGCATTCAAAGATGGAGTTGTATTGCAATAGCCAAGAACATTGAAAATAATTATAATGGTCTTCCTAAAATTTTAGAAAGAGATTATTTGGTCAATTGAAACGACTAGTTTCTTGTGGAAAACTGGTTAGAGTGAAGAACTCATTTAAGCTTCCTCTTAGGTGATGAGGATGATGAGAAAAAATAAATAAGCTTGTATTTTTATTTCACAAATAATTATTAGTAAAAGGTTAGCAATATTTGTTCTCTTTTCTGCTTATGTTCTCAAACTCTTGATATATTAATCTATGTAAAATTTCTTTATAATTTTTAGAATTGTACTTTGTTAATAATACAAATGATGGCTAAGGTGAAATTTGAACCTTCATGAGCATTTTGAACAAAAATTATTTTCAACTCATAAACCCAAATATTTAGATCTTAACTAAAAGTGAATAACAAATGGAGAACATCTAAACTTATTTTGACACTATTAAAACGATACTATTTGTTAACACGAGTAATTTTGTCCCACAATAGTCTAAAATATAGTAAAGCAAACTCCCCACAAAAACTATGACATATGTTAACTTTACCAATTTCATATATCTATGTGTTAGGGATATAATTTCTAGAGTTTTAGATTTTAAAATAATATAAGCCTCCATTTTTGGTCATATATATCTTTAATATTTTCTTAAAATACATATTAACTATTTTGCAAAGTTATAAATCATATTGAAGGATGAAAAGGGTTTTACAATTTAACAAATGGACCAAATTGATATATGGTCCAAAAATAATTACTTACTGGAGTAGAAATATTAACTATTTGGAGTAGAAATATTAACTGCTCAACACAATGATTATTTTTTTATCATTGAAAGAAATAGTAAATCATAAAATAAATAAAAAAATTTAAACATATTAAATAGATATTCCAAAATAATTTATCTAAGTAATACTATAAGTTATGCTTTGAAACTAATGTTTGGGGTTCTTAATAAAGGGATTTGGTGAAAATGAATTTTTAACCACCTAACATTATGATGTTGTCCTCATAAAAAAATAAAATTTCCTTCTTTATTAACTTCCCATACATTAAGGTTTTTACCATTAAAATTTGTTTCCATCCAATTAGAAATAATATAAAACACATTTTTAATATATTGCAAACAATAATTTTTAAGACTAATTGGTAAGCTCAAAATCTTTATGGCATATATTGTGACAGTCCTTGATTTTGAAATTTATGTGCTTAAAAGATTTTCAATTGTCATACTAAACTTATAATAAGCAAATATTTAACAAACCTCTAATAAGTATAATATGTATTAAAAGTGAATATGTTTTTATTATTGTTATGTAAAAAGGTTGTTAACACGTATATTATCTTACATGAAACTCCAATGCAAAGTTTTTGCTTTCCTTACCACAATGAGTTTTAATATATGTGTTAAAAATAATTCATAAAAATAAAATTATAGAAATTAATATAAATTAAATAACAGAGTTTTTTATGAATATGTTAAAAATAGGGTAGTTAATTTGAAACACAAATTAAAACTTCTATTTCAAATAAATTGGACTAGATTTAACTCATAATATTAACATTGAGATTAGTCTACTATATATACTATCTTACCAATAATAAATATTTTTAATAATTTTTTTTAAAAATATAATTTTTTACAACCAAGCTCAAATCTAAGAACTACATTACAATCATTAATATGTATGAAATCACATTATTTTTTAATATCTTCAAAAGTATAATGTAAATCTTAAGTGACTTGATAATTTTGATCATAATGTGTCTCGTGTAGTACTTATGACCTTCTATCATATTTGTTCTAAACCTTTTATATCACAAGTATTTTTAATATAAATAAAAATTATTTTTTGGTATAAGATTAAAATATTTTTATTATTTCAAACAAATCTTAATAAATTTGGAGTTGAATAATTAATTACTAATAATACAATCATCACTTTGAAATATGATTGACCTATTATATTTTTGATATCGTATAATATTATAAATTTCTAGTTCATCCAAATAATTAATAAACAACGTCTTATTTTAAAAAAAGTAACACATGATATTGGCGCGTGCTTAGTTATTACTTATTAGGATTTGAGTGAGCGTGAAATCAAATTTTCATGAAAATATTTAGCTCCAAATAATGGCTCCCTTGCAAAAATTTTAAAAGCAAAAGATTATTTTCCTTTTTTTAATATTTTAGTATCTCCCAACTTAAATATATAATCATTCAACATATATCACTAAGGTACCTGCTTCAGAGGTTGAGGAGTTAGCTTAAGGGTTAAGATTTAGATTTAAGGTAACAGGTTTTAAAGAGATTCAAATATCCTCCGCCCATGGCTCTCATGATGAACGCTGAACCAAATGCCTATATTCCCCGCCATCCTAATGCTCAACGGAATGCCTATATTCCCCGCCATCCTCCTTATGAACAGGTTTTTATATATATTTCTTAAGTGATATATGAGTATTAATATATATGGATCTAACTTTTATTTTTTTCAAATGTAGATGATTAATGATGCAATATCCTCCATGGGAAGCATTCAAAGATGGAGTTGTATTGCAATAGCCAAGAACATTGAAAATAATTATAATGGTCTTCCTAAAAATTTTAGAAAGAGATTATTTGGTCAATTGAAACGACTAGTTTCTTGTGGAAAACTGGTTAGAGTGAAGAACTCATTTAAGCTTCCTCTTAGGTGATGAGGATGATGAGAAAAAATAAATAAGCTTGTATTTTTATTTCACAAATAATTATTAGTAAAAGGTTAGCAATATTTGTTCTCTTTTCTGCTTATGTTCTCAAACTCTTGATATATTAATCTATGTAAAATTTCTTTATAATTTTTAGAATTGTACTTTGTTAATAATACAAATGATGGCTAAGGTGAAATTTGAACCTTCATGAGCATTTTGAACAAAAATTATTTTCAACCCATAAACCCAAATATTTAGATCTTAACTAAAAGTGAATAACAAATGGTGAACATCTAAACTTATTTTGACACTATTAAAAACGATACTAATTGTTAACACGAGTAATTTTGTCCCACAATAGTCTAAAATATAGTAAAGCAAACTCCCCACAAAAACTTGTGACATATGTTAACTTTACCAATTTCATATATCTATGTGTTAGGGATATAATTTCTAGAGTTTTAGATTTTAAAATAATATAAGCCTCCATTTTAGGTCATATATATCTTTAATATTTTCTTAAAATACATATTAACTATTTTGCAAAGTTATAAATCATATTGGAGGATGAAAAGGGTTTTACAATTTAACAAATGGACCAAATTGATATATGGTCCAAAATAATTACTTAACTGGAGTAGAAATATTAACTATTTGGAGTAGAAATATTAACTGCTCAACACAATGATTATTTTTTTATCATTGAAAGAAATAGTAAATCATAAAATAAATAAAAAAATTTAAACATATTAAATAGATATTCCAAAATAATTTATCTAAGTAATACTATAAGTTATGCTTTGAAACTAATGTTTGGGGTTCTTAATAAAGGGAGTTGGTGAAAATGAATTTTTAACCACCTAACATTATGATGTTGTCCTCATAAAAAAATAAAATTTCCTTCTTTATTAACTACCCATACATTAAGGTTTTTACCATTAAAATTTGTTTCCATCCCATTAGAAATAATATAAAACACATTTTTAATATATTGCAAACAATAATTTTTAAGACTAATTGGTAAGCTCAAAATCTTTATGGCATATATTGTGACAGTCCTTGATTTTGAAATTTATGTGCTTAAAAGATTTTCAATTGTCATACTAAACTTATAATAAGCAAATATTTAACAAACCTCTAATAAGTATAATATGTATTAAAAGTGAATATGTTTTTATTATTGTTATGTAAAAAGGTTGTTAACACGTATATTATCTTACATGAAACTCCAATGCAAAGTTTTTGCTTTCCTTACCACAATGAGTTTTAATATATGTGTTAAAAATAATTCATAAAAATAAATTATAGAAATTAATATAAATTAAATAACAGAGTTTTTTATGAATATGTTAAAAATAGGGTAGTTAATTTGAAACACAAATTAAAACTTCTATTTCAAATAAATTGGACTAGATTTAACTCATAATATTAACATTGAGATTAGTCTACTATATATACTATCTTACCAATAATAAATATTTTTAATAATTTTTTTAAAAATATAATTTTTTACAACCAAGCTCAAATCTAAGAACTACATTACAATCATTAATATGTATGAAATCACATTATTTTTTAATATCTTCAAAAGTATAATGTAAATCTTAAGTGACTTGATAATTTTGATCATAATGTGTCTCTGTGTAGTACTTATGACCTTCTATCATATTTGTTCTAAACCTTTTATATCACAAGTATTTTTAATATAAATAAAAATTATTTTTTGGTATAAGATTAAAATATTTTTATTATTTCAAACAAATCTTAATAAATTTGGAGTTGAATAATTAATTACTAATAATACAATCATCACTTTGAAATATGATTGACCTATTATATTTTTGATATCGTATAATATTATAAATTTCTAGTTCATCCAAATAATTAATAAACAACGTCTTATTTTAAAAAAAGTAACACATGATATTGGCGCGTGCTTAGTTATTACTTATTAGGATTTGAGTGAGCGTGAAATCAAATTTTCATGAAAATATTTAGCTCCAAATAATGGCTCCCTTGCAAAAATTTTAAAAGCAAAAGATTATTTTCCTTTTTTTAATATTTTAGTATCTCCCAACTTAAATATATAATCATTCAACATATATCACTAAGGTACCTGCTTCAGAGGTTGAGGAGTTAGCTTAAGGGTTTTAAGATTTAGATTTAAGGTAACAGGTTTTAAAGAGATTCAAATATCCTCCGCCCATGGCTCTCATGATGAACGCTGAACCAAATGCCTATATTCCCCGCCATCCTAATGCTCAACGGAATGCCTATATTCCCCGCCATCCTCCTTATGAACAGGTTTTTATATATATTTCTTAAGTGATATATGAGTATTAATATATATGGATCTAACTTTTATTTTTTTCAAATGTAGATGATTAATGATGCAATATCCTCCATGGGAAGCATTCAAAGATGGAGTTGTATTGCAATAGCCAAGAACATTGAAAATAATTATAATGGTCTTCCTAAAATTTTAGAAAGAGATTATTTGGTCAATTGAAACGACTAGTTTCTTGTGGAAAACTGGTTAGAGTGAAGAACTCATTTAAGCTTCCTCTTAGGTGATGAGGATGATGAGAAAAAATAAATAAGCTTGTATTTTTATTTCACTAAATAATTATTAGTAAAAGGTTAGCAATATTTGTTCTCTTTTCTGCTTATGTTCTCAAACTCTTGATATATTAATCTATGTAAAATTTCTTTATAATTTTTAGAATTGTACTTTGTTAATAATACAAATGATGGCTAAGGTGAAATTTGAACCTTCATGAGCATTTTGAACAAAAATTATTTTCAACTCATAAACCCAAATATTTAGATCTTAACTAAAAGTGAATAACAAATGGAGAACATCTAAACTTATTTTGACACTATTAAAAACGATACTAAATTGTTAACACGAGTAATTTTGTCCCACAATACTCTAAAATATAGTAAAGCAAACTCCCCACAAAAACTGTGACATATGTTAACTTTACCAATTTCATATATCTATGTGTTAGGGATATAATTTCTAGAGTTTTAGATTTTAAAATAATATAAGCCTCCATTTTTGGTCATATATATCTTTAATATTTTCTTAAAATACATATTAACTATTTTGCAAAGTTATAAATCATATTGGAGGATGAAAAGGGTTTTACAATTTAACAAATGGACCAAATTGATATATGGTCCAAAAATAATTACTAACTGGAGTAGAAATATTAACTATTTGGAGTAGAAATATTAACTGCTCAACACAATGATTATTTTTTTATCATTGAAAGAAATAGTAAATCATAAAATAAATAAAAAAATTTAAACATATTAAGTAGATATTCCAAAATAATTTATCTAAGTAATACTATAAGTTATGCTTTGAAACTAATGTTTGGGGTTCTTAATAAAGGGAGTTGGTGAAAATGAATTTTTAACCACCTAACATTATGATGTTGTCCTCATAAAAAAATAAAATTTCCTTCTTTATTAACTACCCATACATTAAGGTTTTTACCATTAAAATTTGTTTCCATCCCATTAGAAATAATATAAAACACATTTTAATATATTGCAAACAATAATTTTTAAGACTAATTGGTAAGCTCAAAATCTTTATGGCATATATTGTGACAGTCCTTGATTTTGAAATTTATGTGCTTAAAAGATTTTCAATTGTCATACTAAACTTATAATAAGCAAATATTTAACAAACCTCTAATAAGTATAATATGTATTAAAAGTGAATATGTTTTTATTATTGTTATGTAAAAAGGTTGTTAACACGTATATTATCTTACATGAAACTCCAATGCAAAGTTTTTGCTTTCCTTACCACAATGAGTTTTAATATATGTGTTAAAAATAATTCATAAAAATTAAATTATAGAAATTAATATAAATTAAATAACATAGTTTTTTATGAATATGTTAAAAATAGGGTAGTTAATTTGAAACACAAATTAAAACTTCTATTTTCAAATAAATTGGACTAGATTTAACTCATAATATTAACATTGAGATTAGTCTACTATATATACTATCTTACCAATAATAAATATTTTTAATAATTTTTTTTAAAAATATAATTTTTTACAACCAAGCTCAAATCTAAGAACTACATTACAATCATTAATATGTATGAAATCACATTATTTTTTAATATCTTCAAAAGTATAATGTAAATCTTAAGTGACTTGATAATTTTGATCATAATGTGTCTCTTGTAGTACTTATGACCTTCTATCATATTTGTTCTAAACCTTTTATATCACAAGTATTTTTAATATAAATAAAAATTATTTTTTGGTATAAGATTAAAATATTTTTATTATTTCAAACAAATCTTAATAAATTTGGAGTTGAATAATTAATTACTAATAATACAATCATCACTTTGAAATATGATTGACCTATTATATTTTTGATATCGTATAATATTATAAATTTCTAGTTCATTCAAATAATTAATAAACAACGTCTTATTTTAAAAAAAGTAACACATGATATTGGCGCGTGCTTAGTTATTACTTATTAGGATTTGAGTGAGCGTGAAATCAAATTTTCATGAAAATATTTAGCTCCAAATAATGCCTCCCTTGCAAAAATTTTAAAAGCAAAAGATTATTTTCCTTTTTTTAATATTTTAGTATCTCCCAACTTAAATATATAATCATTCAACATATATCACTAAGGTACCTGCTTCAGAGGTTGAGGAGTTAGCTTAAGGGTTTTAAGATTTAGATTTAAGGTAACAGGTTTTAAAGAGATTCAAATATCCTCCGCCCATGGCTCTCATGATGAACGCTGAACCAAATGCCTATATTCCCGGCCATCCTAATGCTCAACGGAATGCCTATATTCCCCGCCATCCTCCTTATGAACAGGTTTTTATATATATTTCTTAAGTGATATATGAGTATTAATATATATGGATCTAACTTTTATTTTTTTCAAATGTAGATGATTAATGATGCAATATCCTCCATGGGAAGCATTCAAAGATGGAGTTGTATTGCAATAGCCAAGAACATTGAAAATAATTATAATGGTCTTCCTAAAAATTTTAGAAAGAGATTATTTGGTCAATTGAAACGACTAGTTTCTTGTGGAAAACTGGTTAGAGTGAAGAACTCATTTAAGCTTCCTCTTAGGTGATGAGGATGATGAGAAAAAATAAATAAGCTTGTATTTTTATTTCATAAATAATTATTAGTAAAAGGTTAGCAATATTTGTTCTCTTTTCTGCTTATGTTCTCAAACTCTTGATATATTAATCTATGTAAAATTTCTTTATAATTTTTAGAATTGTACTTTGTTAATAATACAAATGATGGCTAAGGTGAAATTTGAACCTTCATGAGCATTTTGAACAAAAATTATTTTCAACTCATAAACCCAAATATTTAGATCTTAACTAAAAGTGAATAACAAATGGAGAACATCTAAACTTATTTTGACACTATTAAAAACGATACTATTTGTTAACTACGAGTAATTTTGTCCCACAATAGTCTAAAATATAGTAAAGCAAACTCCCCACAAAAACTGTGACATATGTTAACTTTACCAATTTCATATATCTATGTGTTAGGGATATAATTTCTAGAGTTTTAGATTTTAAAATAATATAAGCCTCCATTTTTGGTCATATATATCTTTAATATTTTCTTAAAATACATATTAACTATTTTGCAAAGTTATAAATCATATTGAAGGATGAAAAGGGTTTTACAATTTAACAAATGGACCAAATTGATATATGGTCCAAAAATAATTACTTACTGGAGTAGAAATATTAACTATTTGGAGTAGAAATATTAACTGCTCAACACAATGATTATTTTTTTATCATTGAAAGAAATAGTAAATCATAAAATAAATAAAAAAATTTAAACATATTAAATAGATATTCCAAAATAATTTATCTAAGTAATACTATAAGTTATGCTTTGAAACTAATGTTTGGGGTTCTTAATAAAGGGATTTGGTGAAAATGAATTTTTAACCACCTAACATTATGATGTTGTCCTCATAAAAAAATAAAATTTCCTTCTTTATTAACTTCCCATACATTAAGGTTTTTACCATTAAAATTTGTTTCCATCCAATTAGAAATAATATAAAACATATTTTTAATATATTGCAAACAATAATTTTTAAGACTAATTGGTAAGCTCAAAATCTTTATGGCATATATTGTGACAGTCCTTGATTTTGAAATTTATGTGCTTAAAGATTTTCAATTGTCATACTAAACTTATAATAAGCAAATATTTAACAAACCTCTAACAAGTATAATATGTATTAAAAGTGAATATGTTTTTATTATTGTTATGTAAAAAGGTTGTTAATGAAATTACACCTAGAGGGGGGTGAAGGTGATTATGGCTAACTAGGATTACTTTTAAATTTTACCCGATAATAGCTTACTGAGATTTTATCAACTGAACTATAATCTGACAATGATAGTAAGCTGAGATGACTAAATGCAATGCAGAAAATAATGTGCAGGAAAGTAAATAGAACACACAAGAATTTTAGCCAGGTTCGACTCCTAAGCCCCTATGGTCTACGTCCTGGTCCCTTACCAACTTGGTAAGAGAATATATTATTGATCAATGAAGGTTACAACTACAAGATACAACAATATATCTCCCTTTATCCCAGCTGCTGATAATGGCTTGCTGAAACCCTGTTTAAGAACCTGCTCTCTAAGTACTATACTACCCCGTAGTACAAACTCCTCTAGCAAGTACCACTAAACCCTTGTTTCCCTAGCCAACTTATCCAGCAACTAATCAATACAATTTGAACAATACAAATCAATGATAAAGTTTACAACTCAAACTATAAACTCTCTTCAAGATAAAACACGTGGATATATTTAGAGCTTGAGAGTATTTTGAAATCAATAAAGATCAGGAGTTGTATGTGTTCTTGCTTGCAAAAGTCGTCTTTTATAAAACTGCAAGAAAACCTCTTATATAACCACACATTAACGTTTGAAAACAGCCTCAACAAATTACAACGGCTAGAATCCAATTCTACCGTGTAAGATCGTTGGGATGGTTTTTCAACGTTCATGTGTACGTTAGATAGAAGAGAAACACAGAAGTCCAACGTTCAGAAAATATCTCTTCTATTATGTAGAGGATAAAACGTTTTAATAAGAAGATAGGAGAAAGAGTTTGAAAGAGAAACAAACTCCTATTCTTTAGGAAATCAATTTGAATGATTAAAAACGATTTATAATTGAGCTCTATATATATAATGCACGTATATTTATTAGAGAAGTCCTTACAACTGATATATATGAAGATCCTATAAAATCTCCATGAAATTCGACTTCCTTGTTGAATCTGGACTGTGCATCTTAGCTTGCTGTTATTCTGACACTCGTGATCATAGCTTGCTGAAATAGATTACTGTCTTATGATAGCTTGCTGTCATGATACTTAAACAGCAATGACATTAAGCTGTTATATCCTGCAAACATTCTCAAATAACAACATGATGGCTTGTTGTGTTGTGATCATCAAAACTAAGGAGTTACAATCTCCCCCTTTTTGATGATTTCACACATTTAGGAGAATAAAAACCCCCCCTAAAACTATGCATATCTCAAAATATAAAATAAAACTAAAGATATCACAATTAGCATAATAAGCTTTTAATTGTAAGAACAATTAAATATATTTCAAATATTAGAAGCATCAGCATAACCAAGTCTTAAACCAAACCAACCATCAACAAGTTTTACCACACCAAATAAACAGATAAAAACAAATCAAGTACCAGATCAGATGCAGCAAGTCTTAAGAAAAACATAGATACTTCAACAAAAACTAAATCACTTAAAAGAAATTAAATTCTCCTAAGTTCTCCCCCTTATATCATCAAAAATAGATTAGTCTTCCTGAGCAGAATTGACAGCTGCATTCTCTTTTGGTGAAAGAAACTCATCTTGCTTCTCCTGTTGTTCCAAGTCTTCAGCAGCATCCACAAGATCATCCAAGCCAGTGTCTAAATCTGTATTTGACTGAGAAGCTGAAGGTTTCTGAACAGACATGAAGTTTAGCAAAATATCCTTTAAACCCTTAACCTCTGTCTTGAGCTGGTTGATTTGCTCAGTAGTGGCAGCAACATGACCAAACAACAAAGTATTATCATCTTGAATACCTTTTAGCAGCTGCATCATCTCAGCAGTTGGAGTAAAAGATGAAGGCTCAGCTACAGCAGGAGTACTCAGGAACAATGGTAGGCAAAATCCTAACTAACTCTCCATTGTCAATTTGTAAATTTGAATGAGCTAACACTTTAGCATCCAAAACTTCTTTAACACTCACCTTAACAGCACTCTTAAGTTCAATCTTAAAGAATTCAAATACCTTGGTAAGCATTAAACCATAAGGAAGTCCAATCTTTTTCTGATTAACAGCAGCAATCATATTCTTTAAAACCAGATTTGATAGATCAAAAGCCCTGCCAGCTAGAAGCATAGAAACCAGAGTAACATCTTGACAACTAAAGGTTGATTTATTCCCACCCCTAGGACAAACATTAGCCCTCCAGATTTTAAACAACAAATGTGCCATAGGAGATACTTGAGTAGTGGAAGGGGGCTGAGGGTTTTCTTCAATATTATCAACAGATCCTAATAACAACTTAAACTGATCCATCACAGAGAAATCAGGGAATGACACATATCCTTTTCCAGTAAAATATCAATCTCAGAGGGATTCTCAAACTTGATAATAGAACTTAAAATGGGAGGATTAAGCCTAATTTTCTTCTCATGCACAGTGGTAATACAGTTTCCATACTTATCTTCAATCAAATTTGCATAAAATTTACGAATTAAATCAGGATAGTAGACCTAGCCAACTTATCCAGCAACTAATCAATACAATTTGAACAATACAAATCAATGATAAAGTTTACAACTCAAACTATAAACTCTCTTCAAGATAAAACACGTGGATATATTTAGAGCTTGAGAGTATTTTGAAATCAATAAAGATCAGGAGTTGTATGTGTTCTTGCTTGCAAAAGTCGTCTTTTATAAAACTGCAAGAAAACCTCTTATATAACCACACATTAACGTTTGAAAACAGCCTCAACAAATTACAACGGCTAGAATCCAATTCTACCGTGTAAGATCGTTGGGATGGTTTTTCCAACGTTCATGTGTACGTTAGATATAAGAGAAACACAGAAGTCCAACGTTCAGAAAATATCTCTTCTATTATGTAGAGGATAAAACGTTTTAATAAGAAGATAGGAGAAAGAGTTTGAAAGAGAAACAAACTCCTATTCTTTAGGAAATCAATTTGAATGATTAAAAATGATTTATAATTGAGCTCTATATATATAATGCACGTATATTTATTAGAGAAGTCCTTACAACTGATATATATGAAGATCCTATAAAATCTCCATGAAATTCGACTTCCTTGTTGAATGTGGACTGTGCATCTTAGCTTGCTGTTATTCTGACACTCGTGATCATAGCTTGCTGAAATAGATTACTGTCTTATGATAGCTTGCTGTCATGATACTTAAACAGCAATGACATTAAGCTGTTATATCCTGCAAACATTCTCAAATAACAACATGAAACTAAGGAGTTACAGTTAACACGTATATTATCTTACATGAAACTCCAATACAAAGTTTTTGCTTTCCTTACCACAATGAGTTTTAATATATGTGTTAAAAATAATTCATAAAAATTAAATTATAGAAATTAATATAAATTAAATAACAGAGTTTTTTATGAATATGTTTAAAATAGGGTAGTTAATTTGAAACACAAATTAAAACTTCTATTTCAAATAAATTGGACTAGATTTAACTCATAATATTAACATTGAGATTAGTCTACTATATATACTATCTTACCAATAATAAATATTTTTAATAATTTTTTTTAAAAATATAATTTTTTACACCCAAGCTCAAATCTAAGAACTACATTACAATCATTAATATGTATGAAATCACATTATTTTTTAATATCTTCAAAAGTATAATATAAATCTTAAGTGACTTGATAATTTTGATCATAATGTGTCTCGTGTAGTACTTTATGACCTTCTATCATATTTGTTCTAAACCTTTTATATCACAAGTATTTTTAATATAAATAAAAATTATTTTTTGGTATAAGATTAAAATATTTTTATTATTTCAAACAAATCTTAATAAATTTGGAGTTGAATAATTAATTACTAATAATACAATCATCACTTTGAAATATGATTGACCTATTATATTTTTGATATCGTATAATATTATAAATTTCTAGTTCATCCAAATAATTAATAAACAAGGTCTTATTTTAAAAAATGTAACACATGATATTGGCGCGTGCTTAGTTATTACTTATTAGGATTTGAGTGAGCGTGAAATCAAATTTTCATGAAAATATTTAGCTCCAAATAATGGCTCCCTTGCAAAAATTTTAAAGCAAAAGATTATTTTCCTTTTTTAATATTTTAGTATCTCCCAACTTAAATATATAATCATTCAACATATATCACTAAGGTACCTGCTTCAGAGGTTGAGGAGTTAGCTTAAGGGTTTTAAGATTTAGATTTAAGGTAACAGGTTTTAAAGAGATTCAAATATCCTCCGCCCATGGCTCTCATGATGAACGCTGAACCAAACTCTTGATATATTAATCTATGTAAAATTTCTTTATAATTTTTAGAATTGTACTTTGTTAATAATACAAATGATGGCTAAGGTGAAATTTGAACCTTCATGAGCATTTTGAACAAAAATTATTTTCAACTCATAAACCCAAATATTTAGATCTTAACTAAAAGTGAATAACAAATGGAGAACATCTAAACTTATTTTGACACTATTAAAAACGATACTATTTGTTAACACGAGTAATTTTGTCCCACAATAGTCTAAAATATAGTAATGCAAACTCCCCACAAAAACTGTGACATATGTTAACTTTACCAATTTCATATATCTATGTGTTACGGATATAATTTCTAGAGTTTTAGATTTTAAAATAATATAAGCCTCCATTTTGGTCATATATATCTTTAATATTTTCTTAAAATACATATTAACTATTTTGCAAAGTTATAAATCATATTGAAGGATGAAAAGGGTTTTACAATTTAACAAATGGACCAAATTGATATATGGTCCAAAAATAATTACTTACTGGAGTAGAAATATTAACTATTTGGAGTAGAAATATTAACTGCTCAACACAATGATTATTTTTTTATCATTGAAAGAAATAGTAAATCATAAAATAAATAAAAAAATTTAAACATATTAAATAGATATTCCAAAATAATTTATCTAAGTAATACTATAAGTTATGCTTTGAAACTAATGTTTGGGGTTCTTAATAAAGGGATTTGGTGAAAATGAATTTTTAACCACCTAACATTATGATGTTGTCCTCATAAAAAAATAAAATTTCCTTCTTTATTAACTTCCCATACATTAAGGTTTTTACCATTAAAATTTGTTTCCATCCAATTAGAAATAATATAAAACACATTTTTAATATATTGCAAACAATAATTTTTAAGACTAATTGGTAAGCTCAAAATCTTTATGACATATATTGTGACGGTCCTTGATTTTGAAATTTATGTCCTTAAAAGATTTTCAATTGTCATACTAAACTTATAATAAGCAAATATTTAACAAACCTCTAATAAGTATAATATGTATTAAAAGTGAATATGTTTTTATTATTGTTATGTAAAAAGGTTGTTAACAAATAAATTAAATATTATTATTATTTTTGTTAATAATATTTTGTGGGGAGTTAATGTACTATTTGGAGTAGAAATATTAACTGCTCAACACAATGATTATTTTTTAATGTTGAAAGAAATAGTAAATCATAAAATAATTAAAAAACTTTAAAAATATTAAGTAGATATAATAAAATAATTTATCTAGGTAATACTATAAGTTACGGTTTGAAACTAATGTTTGGGTTCTTATTAAAGGGAGTTGGTGAAATTGAATTTTTAACCATCTAACATTATGATGTTGTCTTTGACAAATAAATAAAATTTTCTTCTTTATTTACTACCCATCCATTATGGTTTTTACCATCAAAAGTTATTTCCATCCCATTAGAAATAATATATAACACATTTTTAATATATTACAAACAATAATTTGTAAGACTAATTGGTAAGCTCAAAATCTTTATGGCATATATTGTGACAGTCCTTGATTTTGAAATTTATGTGCTCAAAAGATTTTCAATTGTCATACTAAACTTAGAATAAACACATATTAACAAACCTCTAATAAATATAATATGTATTAAAAGTGAATATGCTTTTATTATTGTTATGTAAAAAAGATTGTTAACAAGTATTATAATGATTAATATTTATTTAAATTTTGTATATAACATTTTTTTATCCATTTTAATATTTTTATTGTTGGATGGTGCAATAGTTATTTTAAGTAGGAGGAATAGGGTTAAAACCTCAACAACTAAATTATAATTTCTATAATATCTAGGAAATGAATGTTAAAAATTCTCAAAAAATTAAAATTAATATAAAATGTCTTACTCACACTCTCATAATAATTTTATAATATTTTAAATTAATTGGCTAAATATGCAACTTTTTGTTATGAAACAAATAAAAGAAATTTGAAAATGATGTTATCACATTAATATTTGTCATCGATCCAACTCTATAAATGTTAATAGATATACATATTAGTGATATAACAAAATTTTTAGATCAAAATAATTTTATTTAGTTTGTCATTTTAACTAGTATAACTACCTAGTGTTTAGTAGTGAATTGGTGTTTTGATTTTTTAAAATTATATTTTATCGATCCAACAACCATATGGATGTCAATAGATATACAAATTAGTGATAAAACCAAATATTTAGATTAAATTAGAGTCACATATCAGTTTGGCTAGTACAACTAACTAGTGTCTTCAATTGGTGTTTTGATTTATAAAAAAAATATTTTTCATCGATCCAGCCGTATGGATGTAAATAGATATATTTATATTAGTGATATAACCCAGTTTCACATAAAAATAATTTTATTTGGTTTATCATTTTAATAGTCAAACATCAGTTTGACTAGTACATTTAGTCATGAACTGGTATTTCGATTTTTTTAAAAAATAATTCATCCATCCATATGGATATCAATAGATATACATATTAATGATATAACCAAAAGTTTAAGATCAAAATATTTTAATTGGTATCTCCATTTTAAAAGTCAACAATAGTTTGACTAGTACAACTAGTCCTGAATTGGTGTTTTGATTTTTTTAAAATATATTTTTCATCTATACAACTCTACGGATGTCAAAAATATATATATTAGTGATATAATCCAAAGTTTCAAACCAAAATAATTTTATTTGGTTTGCCATTTTAAAGTCAAGCATGAGTTTGACTATTAACCTAAATAGTATTCGGTCCTGAATTAATGTTTCTATCTTTTCAAAAATATTTGTCATCGATCCAACCATATGGATGTCAATAGATATATATATTAAAGATATAGCCAAAGTTTTTGGTCAAAATAAATTTATTTGGATTGCCATTTTACTAGTCAAACATCAAAAATAACACGTGTTCGATCAGTGTTTCCATTTTTTAAAAATATTTTCATCGATCAACCATTTAGATGCCAATAAATATATATATTAGTGATATTACCAATATTTTAGACCAAATAATATTTTTTAGTTTGCCATTTTAAAAGTCAAGCATCAGTTTGACTAGTACAACTAACTAGTGTTTAGTCCTAAATTGGTGTTTAATTTTTTTTAAAAATATTTTTCATTGATCCAACCATATGAATATCAATAGATATTTATATTAAAGAAATAGTGAAAGTTTTATATCAAAATAAATTTATTTGGATTGTCATTTTACTAGTCAAACATTAGTTTGACTAGTACTAATAACTAGTGTTCAGTCCTAAATTGGTGTTTCAATATTTTTAAAATATTTTCATCGATCCAACCATATGGATGCCTATATATATATATATTAGTGATATAACCAAAGTTTCATATCAAAATAATTTTATTTGGTTGTCATTTAACAGTCAGGCATCAGTTTGACTAGTAAAACTAACTAGTGTTTAGTCCTGAATTGGTGTTTCGATTTAATTAAAAATATTTTTAATCGATCCAACCATATGGATATTAATATATTTATATATTAGCGATATAACCAAAGTTTTACATCAAAATAGGTTTATTTGATTTGTCATTTTAACAATCAGATATCAGTTTGACTAGTATAGTTAAGTAGTGTTTAGACAAAAATAATTTTATTTGTCTTGCCCTTTTAAAAGTCAAGCATCAGTTTGACGAGTGTAATTAACAAGCATCAGTTTTATTTTTTATCAAATAAAGAAATTATAAAATTCTTTTTGCGCAAAATTTATTTTTTCAAGAACTAATATTTTTTATTTGGATAATGTTTTATTCTCTCCCATATTCATAAATTCAAATATTCACTAACATTTGAATAGGTTTTTTATAAAAAATAAAATTTTGAAAAATCTTAAATACAACCGAATTGTATTGAAATATACTTTCGAAAAGGCCGGGAAATTTCCCTCCCTTTTCCCCTCGAAAATTTTAAAAGTGTAGGTAAATTTCCAGCCATTTTGAAATAAAAAAATTGAACGAAATTGGTTGAATTTAGGAGTGCAAAATAAATTAGTGTGCGGAAAAAATCCCTCCACTTTTTTATTAGGGATAAATTCGACCGAAAAAAATTTAGTCGAATATAGGGGCTAAATTCGACCATTTTCATTTCAACCGTTTTCGTTAAAATTGGTTGTAAATACGACCGTTTGAATTCGACCGAGGGCCGGCCGAATTTAGCCGTGTCCAAGGGAATTTGATTGCATGTGGTCGAATTTAACCCAGTCGAATATAAATCAGTTCTATTTAACCTTGTTTTCTTGTAGTAGTGTGTAGATATATTTGATAATGTCATGGCTAATATGTTTTATGTTTAGCTTTCAGATCTTACGTGAACAGGATAAATCAGTACTTAACTGTTGATCAGTACTTAGTACTGGAAGT